>NC_051210.1:38879882-39015803 GCF_015220075.1 Falco rusticolus | reverse complement strand
ACTGGCTACTACTCAAGCATCACTTCCTTGAAGCTCAACACAGGTGCGTCTCTATGAGTAAGAAATCAAGCAAAGGGGGCAGGAGGCCTGCATGGATGAGCAAGGAGCCTCTGGCAAAACTCAAACAGAAGAGGAATGAATACAGAACGTGAAAAAAGGGACAGGCCACTTGGGAGGTTTATAGGAAAGTTGTCAGAGCATACAGGGATGGGATGAGGAAGGCTAAGGTTCATTTGGAATTCAATCTGGTGGGGGAGCTCAAGGACAGCAAGAAGGGCTTCTTCAAGTACATCAGTAGCAAAAGGATGACTAGGGAAAACATGGGCCTACTGCTGAATGAGATGGGTGCCCTGGTGATGAAGGACACAGAGACAGTGGTGTTACTGAATGTCTTCTTTGCTTCAGTCTTTACTGCCAAGGCTGGCCCTCTGGTTTCCCAGACCCTGGAGGCAAAAGAGGAAGTGGAGAAAGGAAAATTTTATCTTGGTCAAGGAGAGTCACATTAGAAATCATTTAAAAACTTTGCACTTGCAAATCCATGGACCCTGATGGGATGCACCCCCAGGTGCTGAAGAAGCTGGCAGATATTGCCAGGCCACTCCCCATCATCTTTGAAAGGTCATGGAGTACAGGAGAGGTGCCTGAGGACTGGAGGAAAGCCAGTGTCACTCTAGCCTTCAAAAAGGGCAAGAAGGAGGACCCAGGCAACTACAAACTGGTCAGCCTCACCTCCATCCTTGGAAAGGTAATGGAACAGCTCATCCTAGAGGTCATCTCCAAGCCTGTGGAAGACACAAAGGTTATCAGGAGTAGTCAACACCAAGAGGAAATAATTCCTGACCAATCTAATGTCCTTCTATGATGGGGTGACTGGCTGGGTAGACAAGGGGAGAGTGGTGGATGTTTACCTTGACTTCAGCAAGGCTTGTGACCCTGTCTCCCATAACATCCTCCTAGGTAAGCTCAGGCAGTGTGAGTTAGATGAGTGGACAGTGAGGTGGACTGAGAACTGGGTGGATAGCAGAGCTCAAAGAGTTGTGATTACTAGTGCTGAGTCTAGATGGAGGCCTGTAGCTAGCGGTGTTCCCCAGAGGTCAGAACTGGGTCCAGTCCTGTTCAACTTATTCAGCAATGACCTTGATAAAGGGGCAGAGTGTACTCTCAGTGAGTTTGCTGGTGGTACAATGCTGGGAGGAGCGGCTGATAATTCCAGGAGCCTGTGCTGCCATTCAGCAGGACCTGGGCAGGCTGGAGAGTTGGGCAGAGTGGAACGTAATGAAGCTCAGCAAAGGCAGGGGTAGGGTCCTGCACCTGGGGGGAATGACCTCACCCACCAGCACAGGCTGGGGCTGACCTGATGGAAGGCAGCTTTGCAGAGAAGGACCTGGGGGTTCTGGTGGACAGCAAGTGGACCATGAGCCAGAAGTGTGACCCTGTGGGCAAGAAGGCCAATGTCACCGTGGGGTGCATCAGGAGGTGTGTGGCCAGTGGGTTGAGGGAGGTGATCCTGCCTCTCTGCTCTGCCCTGGTGAGGCCGCACCTGGAGTGCTGTGTCCAGAACTGGAGACCATTCAAGAGAGAGGGGGGCCTACTGGAGAGGGTCCGGCAGAGGACTACCAAGATGATGGGAAGACTGGAGAATCTCCTTTACAAGGAAAGGCTGAGAGATCTGGGTCTGTTTAGCCTGAAGAAATGATGACTGAGAGGGGCTCTTACCAATGCATGCAAATATCTTCAGGTCAAGCATCAAGAGGATGGGACCAAGCTCTTTTCAGTGGTGCTCAGCGACAGGACAAGGGACAATGGGCACAAACTGCAACACTGGATGTTCTACCTGAATATGAGGAAAATCTTCTTTGCTTTGGGGGTGACAGAGCACTAGAACAGGCTGCCCAGAGAGACTGTGGAGTCTCCTTCTCTGGAGACATTCAAAACCTGTCTGGATGTGATTCCAAGCAACCTGCTCTAGGTGAACTTGCTTTAACAGGGGTTTGGACTAGATGATCTCCAGAGGTCCCTTCTAACCTTGATCACTCTGTGATTTGACATATTTATTTTATACACATCCGCTGAACCTCCCCCAGAATTCAGACTGAAGTTCTCATTGCAAGTAGAAAAGATACAAGGAGAGTTAAGGTGGGATGAAAGGACAATGGGGGCAAAGAAAATTCTTTGCTTCTGATCTAATTTACACTTCATTGGTGTTTTGGGTCTGGCTGGGGTGGAGTTAATTTTCCCTATAGCAGCCCTCATAGTGCATTTGTATTTGTAACTAGAAAGGTGTTGATAACACACCAGTGTTTTAGTCTGCAAGCTTAGCCGCGCTTGCTCAACATCAAGGCAGCCTCTCCAACATTTACCTCTCACCACTAAGGTGGTGGTGGGGGAAGGTGGGAGGGGACACAGCCAGGACAGCTACCCCAAACTAACCAAAGGGATATTCCATACCATATGACATCTGCTCATCAGTAAAACTAAGAGAAAGGAGGAAAGGGAGAGGGGCTTTTGTTATTACAGCATTTGCCTTCCAGAGCAACTGCTGTGTGTACTGAAGTTCTTTTTCCCAGGAAGTGGCTAAACATCACCTGCTGATGAGAAGCAAAGCATAAATATCTTGTTTCCTTTTGCTTCCACATGCACCCTTTGAATTTTTTTTTTCTTTATTAAAATGCCTTTATCTTGACCCACAAGTTTTTTTAATCTTATTTATTCCCTCCTTGTCCTGCTGAGGAGAGGAGTGAGAGCAGCTTGGTGGGTACCTGGTGACCAGCCAAGGTCAACCCACCATAACTAGTCATTCTAAAAGTGTCACAGGGTAAAGTTTTAAGTTAGAAGAAAGCAAAATAATCCTTTTGAAGAACCAGTTATAGTACAGGTTTACGCTGAATTTATATAAATTTAATTTTAATGAAACCTTTAAAACTAAACGTGAAAATTATGTATTTTTCTCTTTTTTATTCTTCCCATTAAGTAATTACAACAGAATGGTTTTTGTTAAGTGTTGCTTCTCATTGTTTTGCCTTTATTGATCTGCAGCTTCTGAGATTTGAAAGGTAGATAAAGGAATGTTTGAAAAGTAACCAAAAGAAAAATAAGTCTGCAGAAGATAAAATTAATTCTATAGAAGGGTTACCCCTTCCCCAACTAAAACCCTTAAAGATAAAAATGTACAGGAGAAAGAAGTGGTGGACTGAATTGATTCTGCTGTGCTCAGTGATGAAAGGAAACGAAGGACAGGAGAAACGGCTTTTTTTTTTTTTCATGTAAAAATTTAAAAATTGGAGGTGTTTCACAGGGAATGGGAAAATGTATGGTGTAAAATAAGAAGTCTGTGTGAGCTGTAGCCAGATGTTTCAGTTCTGTTTTAGTGCCCAGATTTTATTTTTAAACATTGTTTTGTTGTGTGTACATATATATTACCCAACACTTCAACTGCAGAAGTCCTTATTATAATTTTTTTCTTTTTTTTTTTTTTTTTAATAGCTCCCCCTTTTGGACTTATATATTACTTATATATTACCTTTTTTCTGTAGCACAGAAAACAAGTAGTTTTTAAAAGAGCAAAAACATGCACAAATAATGAGATAAAGTAACCTTGGAAAATGATTTTTACTCAAGTAGTATTGTGACAATTGCTCTTACCTGCTCATCTTCAGGGTTCTTTAGTCAGGAAAAAAAGCCATATTTGAAAGGTGATTGGTGTGTAGTTTACTAAAGTTGTAAATGTTATTTGTGTATTTCTGTCATTACCTTCTACTGGCTTCCTTTCTTCCTTGTCCAGTTTTCTTCCCCCAAAAGTACAGAGGAAGCTGCCCACCTTTTAAATATGTGATGGATTTTCCATAAATATGTTAGCATGGATGAATCAACAGCTGTTAAGAAAAATATGAGATAACAATTTATTTCATATACCAGGCAGTTGTCAAGCAATATTAATATCCTTTAGTCAATAGAAGAGTGCAAAACAGCTGCTGAAAGGTCTGTGATAAACAGATGGCAAGAGTAGTGGGGTCAAGCTGATACTGACTTAACCACCTTTATACTGTTCCTCAAGTTGCATCCCTTGGGAAGGACTTGTACTGGCAAATAAGTTTAAAATTGAACTTTCTCCTTTACAGCAACAGCATGTTACTGCCTAGAGTAAATATCCATATACTTTTTTCAGGTAAGTCCCATGGCTGAATAGAATGAATGGACCAGTATTGGTATGAGGCAGGAAGCAGTTGAAAATTCAGTTCATTACTCATGCTGCTAGACTGTATAAGATTCCTTAGGGTCTATGTTTTTAGAGAGTACATATGTATTGCTTTGTTACTTTGAAAGAAATGCACTTTATCTGGTGGTTTTTTGTTCATTTTTTTTTTTACAAATTGTAAACTATTGTATTTCCAGAGCAGTATGAAAATGTAAGTTTCATTGCTAGAATTGGTCTTTTCCTGAACACTGATTGAAGCTGCTATGTCTTACAGGAGATCTTATTAGAATTCAACATTTATTGCTCAAGGCTCATTGACCAGCTTTTCTTTTCCATAAAAATATAATGCCAGATCCTACAGTAATTTTTATTTATTCCCCAGGTAAACTTTTGAATGATCTCTGTAAAACCAATTTGAATAACATCTGTTTCTGCTCCTGGTTTAGCTCTGTACTTACTGAAAGACTGAAGAAATTTAAAGCAGCATACAAAATTTCATTTTATAGTAATTGTTTCTTTTGACTGAAAGTAGGAAGTAAGTTTTTTAGCAGCACGTAGACGAAAATTCTACAGGTTATATTCCAATAAAATATAAATTAGTGATGTCAGTCTTTGAGAAAAATGTGTGCTACATAGTTCAAGAACAGCACAAGCAGATCCTTCAAATTACCTGGCAGTATCCTTAGGTTAGGTGCTGATTACTTGCATTTCCAAAAGTTAAATAAGAAGCTCAAAGGAATGGTCTTCTGTTTTTGAACATCAGTATGAATTACTTCCTAGAAAATGTTTAGCCACAATGCTATTTTTCTGTAAGTTGTTTTAATTCTATTTTAGGCTTTTTAATTACCACTGTAAATTTTCTTTTATTTATTTCAACTAGTTGAATGAAAAATTGTCTTAGATATCATTTGGTCAATACAATAAACCTGCATTAGTCAATTTATAATTGGGATACTGAAACTAAAAAAAAAAATTCACAACCCAGCTAGCTGGAACTTCCTGTGTGTGGAAAATATTTAAAATAAGATCATAGGACTGAGACTCTCACACTTATTAGTATTGTACTCTCCCAACAGCACAGTAAATATCACCAAAGCTATTCAGTAATTTCATATAGTTGTAAGAATCAGTTTTGGGATAAATTACTGGAGGGCAATTCACTTGTGTAAACGTGCATGCAGTACTGTTTTATATGTCCTAGGATATCTGGGGTTCTTTCACAGGATTCTAAGACATGATCTGAGCTCTACATAAAGCCTTACGGTCTTCTGAATCAGCAACTGATCTTGAGATGGGTGAACTTTACATGTCTGAAATGTCATTGGATCTTCTGCTTAGACACCAAGTTCCACTGTAAAGTGCTGTATAAACTCCAGAAACAGAATGTCTCCATATTTTAACACAAAGTTTTATTGTGCAAAAGAACCCCAAAACAAAAACGTCATCAACATTTTGCTTGATATCTTTTTAAATCAATGTTGTTAACATAATTATGAAACTAGATTTTTGCCTCTCACTTAGATGAACTGTCTCTAATACAAGGATTGGGGTAGCGTTAAATCAGTAAGCGTGTTAGCTTGCAAAAGGATATGGGCCTTTTTTGCCTTCTAGAAATGGATCATTCGATTGGAAGCTGAACATTTGTAGTGGAATTTATGAATGTACTACTTTATCAAAATTTCTATGTAATTCAAGCTTCTTTAATCTTCTTCCTGAAATTTCAAATTCTCTAGAAGTTGCTACTGGTGAAAGCATTAAAATAAAAAAAAAGACACAATATGGTTAAATCACTTCTGCACTGTGTTTTGAAATTGTTAATGTGATTCCCTTAAAAATTTTGGTTCCTCTGACAGCTTTCTATAACTATATGTAATTTAATAATTTCTGTATCTTCAAATAAAGCAAAATTAACAATAGCAATAACAACAATAACAACAACAGCAACAATCATCATCATCATCATCATCATCATCATCTGTTTCAATAAAGCATATGTTATTCCTGTAGTAACTGATATGGATGTTTGGTTTTTTTCCTACATCCAGGGAAGTTGGAAAGAGAATAAATTTTATTTTGCTTTTGCTAATGAGAGTCAGTGGTGAAAGCTTTAGCATGAAAAAAGGTCTGTAATAGCCACATGATAAAAATTTAACTTTTTAATTGCCTTGAAATTATTTATTACTTAATATCATTTACACTTCTATTAAAGGTAAGATTCCCAGGTGTATTTTTGTCCATTCTCCCAATCAATTATATTTAATGACCCTTGATTATATAGGAATGAATTTCTAGTTCTACCATTTTACAAATGAAATACTTTCCTCCTGATAAGGTATTGAAATAAAAGACTGATATTCCACTCAAAGAACCTTTTGCACATATACAAATTCATTATGATGTGTGAAGGCAGCTCTTTGTTTTGGTATTAAGAACCTAGCATGGTCACAAATGCAGTATTATTTGGCAAAAAGAAGCAACAATTTGGAGCCACAGATGTTTTTATTTTTCTCAAACGCCACAATCAGTACAAAAGCTGCTCAAATCTTTTATTTACTTGTAAGCTGGTGACACTGTTTTGCTGCTATCTGATAAGGGGACTAGTAAGATTAAGGCTATTCCTCATGCTGAGTTAACAGAAAGTAACAAAGTGACTTCATGAAAATGAAGTTAATAACCTAGACAAGATTTCTGGGGTGTTGATGACTTCCTGACCTCTGCTGGGAAGCTTTTCAGATGATCCAGACAAGAACACACAGTAACATGACAAATTTTACCAAATATCTTGCACTATCATACTTGGCTCCCCCCACCCCCCCACCCACCCCCCACCCCCCTTTATCTTTATCTAATAACAGGACAACAGCAAAGGTGATGATACATGTATATTTACATTACCCATATAAAGTTAACCTCTTCCAAGTTTTTTTAGCCTACTGGCTTTAGAAGATTTGCATACTTTTTATATTATTCGATTTTAATGTCTTTTATGAGTGCTTGTTCCTAAGGCACAGTTAGTGTCAAATGTCCCTTTATATATTTCCTATGTACATGTTTACACTTCATAAAAAAGGACATTTGTTCTGGACAAAGTAAACAATATTATGTAGGATGATCTGTGGCTTGTTATTTTTGTATGTTAATTGTTTGGATAAAAATGTTGTGGACTGATAGAAGTTTTTTAAAGTAGTAGTTGTCTTGGAATTGTGGGTAGCCAGGCAATTTCATTTTCTTGGGCTGAAATGAAGCTTTAGTGGAATCGGTACCTATCAGGCAGCTCTGCTGTTATTGCAGATTAAAATTTGATAGTGTGTGTTAGTAAAAACCTGAACATTGTAAGGAATTTAGAAAATGTGTTACAAATTTTCAAGCCATTTTCATATATGAAACAGTAAAGTCTGTCTGTTAGCTTGAATTCTTTCCCAAACCTTATCAAACTGGATTTTGCAGAATATATGACTTGATCAAATTAACAGAGAAACTTGCTGAAAAGCAAGCTTAATTCAGAAAAACTTGTGTCATTGTCAGTTCTGGGTTTCTCCTGGAGTGTCACTCTTATCCACTTCTGAAGACACAGCCTTCAGTAGTCTTGAAAGGGTAATAATAAATATCTGTAAAAGTTCACCAGTGAATCTAAGAAAAAACCCTCTTTTTAAAAAAAAAAATTCAAAACTGTATTTGAATTAGGTTTTACTCTTACATAATGACTTAAGCAGAATAATGTCTTTACTGTGGGTGTCATGACGTGTGAACTGACAGTAATAACATTGCAAGTGCATGGTGTCAGCCTTTGGATAGTACTAGTCAGTCTAGAGCTTCACCAGACATTTTCACTGTATGCCACCTGACAGGCATTAAGCTCTTAGTTTGTATAGTTTGTTTTGCTTAACTCTAATATAAATGAGTGACTCAGAAATTCTGATCACTTCTATTTTTATAATATAGCTGAAGTACTGGGACACAAGTCCCAATAAGTAACAACATAAAACTGCCCTTGAATATGTAGTATAAATCACTAAAAACATCCAGAGATAACAATAAAAGTGAAATGACTGTAGAGAATATGATGAAGACAATTTATTGCTGCCTACATTTTGCTAGATATAGACATCATATGCATACATATGTAACAATATTGCATATAACGCATAAAGCGAGGATAGTATATTTCAGAAGCAGCTTCCAGCTAAGTAGACACATATCGATACAACAAATGGACCAAGAGAACATGAAAGAAATAGATAGATGTTTCAGAACTGCTGGAAAAGTAACTCAAAGCACATCAATTACCAAACCAATATAACAGTGTACCTGTGATTAAAAAAATGTCACTAATGAGATGCATTCATTTCTGCCCACTTAATGTCTTGGACAAAATCTACAACTCTTGCATTAAACCTGGAAATTCATCTTCCCCAGCCCCTGCAAAGTTCTGCTGTATTTTTAGGTGTATCTAATCCCCTGTTCAGTTCAAGGTGTGCTGTTCAATCTGCATACCCCTCAGGCTGCCTGCATAGCCCAGATGCACTGGCACCTCTCAGAGGCTATAAGCAAAGAGGCAGAACAGCTGCTAGAAGGCCTCTGTGTATTAATAAATCAGCAACAGGTGGTCCAGGCACTCAGGAGCAACAATGGAAATTGGGTTGCAAAATAAACACTTCAGGGAGGAAAACAGCAAAACTGAACAAGCTGTTTGCAAGACAACAGAAAGAAACTGTTCTGCTTTTGGCTCCTATGAAACTGAAATTGGCAAAGAAAAGAAAATCAACACAGCTAATGAGTAAAGTCGCAGGGAATCTAGCTAAAAATAAGTGTAATGTCTCTGATTAAACTGACCATCTTTACTCATGAGAATAGTGAAATAGTTCAATTACCTGTGAAAACAGCCAGATGTCCCTTGTGTTTTCCAGGGAAAGGCCAAAGAAATATATGCTGAAACTAAAGCTAGTATATACACTGGCATTTCTAAAAGATTTCAGGAAACTAATATTGTTTGGGTTGTAGGATTATAGTAAAGGTCTAGTTTTGCTCTTTTATTGTTTAACTTCTTTCTCTCCATGACTAAAATTAAGGGTATTGATAGCTTACTAAAGTCTGCCATTGCTCTGACTCTTCAGGATATTCTGTTCTTTTGTTCACTTTTGACAATCTTTGTGCATGTAAAGGAATCTGAAATCAAAAGGGAAAGGAGACAAAGGAGGTAAAAGAGTTTTAGGAACAACAGAACTGTAGAATGAGTTTCTTAATTAGATAATTGTTTTTCAGTTACTTCAGCTTGATATTTTATTTTCTTTTTTCTTTTTTTTTTCTCTCTTACATCCTGGAAAATGCAAATAATAATAATAATAAAAATAAAAAAAGGAAATCACAGATATTAATACATTTTAATTGCTGCTTTACTATTAGGTAGTTTTCAGTTGATGTTTACTGAAATGTCCTGGATTTAAGAACTGAGGTTGATTTTGGCAGTGAGAACTATCTGTCTTTAAAAAAACAACATGAGTGAGATATAAGAGACAAATTGCTTATTGTTAACTTGTAGCACTTTAGAAACTCTTAACAACTGTCAAGACAAGACTGTTCAATGCTGCACAAACACACAGAAGTAAGCTCCAAACAGGTTACAAACTCAAACAAAATGAAATAAAAAGAGAGAACAAACAGATATAAACAGATGGAAATGTATTAAGAAACAGTGCAGAAATACAGAACAAGCCTTTTTACCCCGGAGGCCTAAATATTAGAAGTAATTTTTAAGCAGCAGGGTATTTGCAAGACTACACTGAGAAATTTGTATACTTTGTAAATAATGAGTTCTTTTAAAGTAATAAGAGCAGTGCAGCGAAAAATACAGTCTTCAAACAGACAAAAATTCATTTGAAAAAAACCTGTAGGTGGCCAGTAACTTGGGTCATATAAAGAGAAATTAATGAGTTACTGGTAGATGAAGTATGTATAGCAGGTATTGTGAAGGCTGGCTAGCTACAAAGGACAGACAATGAAGATAAGTGGCCTGTTCGCAAGTCATAGAAAAAATAATAATCATGAAATGGTGAAGGAGATGTGCATGGCTGATATGCAGCTGTTCAGAGTGGATATCACATGCAATAAGCCTAGAGGAACGGTGGTGGTGGTGGTAAAACAATCCAACCCAACCCAACCCAACCCAAAAGCCCCAGTTCCTACTGCTTTTTCTCCCTACTTCCCACAGATTTTCAAATGACTCTCAGTCAGATATTTACACACTATAACATTTAGAAACTTCTGTTTCAAAGGTCATGGCCCACACACAAAACATTTAACACATTCCAGAGTCACCAATAGTCTTGCTTCCTCTTAAAACAGCAATAGTTTGTTGGGGTGTGAAAAATCTATTTCTACAGTATTTGTGTGTATTTCATATACACCTCTAAAAAAAAACAACCAAAAAACAAAACCAAAAAACCAAAAAACCTTGAAGACATAATTTCTTGCTTTTTTTACTTTCCTGTCAAAATACTTAGTGATTTCTGATGAACTGTAACAAAACAGGATTTTTGGGGGGTCTTTGTTTCACCCTCTGTGATTTACCTGAGCAAGAAGAAAAACTTACTACTTTTAAAACTGGGAAATATAGTATTTATTTAAAAAGTAATTTCTTGTTTTAAAATGTTGTGACTAGAAAAATAGCCAATGCCCTTCAACGCCCCAGGACAGTGGTAGCAGTGCATAAAGGAATTAGAGCCCTAAGCAACACATAAGGTATTTAACATTGCCCTGTAGATCATTGACTGGCAGAGGTATCAGACTCCATCTGGTACACTTTATTAGTCATCATCTGTGTGCAATAGTTACATCCAGTCTCTGCAGATAAAGTACATTCATCATCATGGAATGTTTTCTTACTGCAGCTGAATTGTGCTTATATGCCTTGTCTGTACTTATATTTTCCACATAGCTAAGATCTAATGTGTAGTCATATAACAGGGTCTACATTCATTACATAATGAAAAAAAAAAGGCCAATGTGAGACGTCAGCCTGTTTAAATGCCTTTCAAAAATTATCCTTGAAGAGAGGTTTTGGCCTGGTTGTGTAAACACCAGTGGAAATGTACTAGCAAGTTAGGTCTTCTCAGATTGTGATTTTCCCTTGATTTGATTCAAATTCCAGTTACCATTATGAAGGATCTTGGAGTAAGCCTTGAAACTGGAATTATTATGCTGTGGATTGAGTACCAGGTTGTCACTGATGAGTGTTTTTAAGACAGCTATTGTTGTAGTTGCCTTCTGAGTTTCAGTTTTACGTACTTTGGAAAGAGAAATGCTTGAAATCATCACAAAGAATTTTGAAGTTTTTTGCATAGGTTTTCTCACACAGCACATTTTTTATAAATGGCTTGAAAACACTATTAAAAATCTGTATAAAAAACCAGGCATTGGTATGCTTCCCAAATTTGCATCTGTGATTTAATTTTTTTGCTGTTTTTCAAGTACTGTTACAGGTACAACATATATTGTAGTGTACAACCTGATACTATGCTGGTAAACTAAGAGGATTCCCCCCCTCCCCCCAGTTTGTTATTTCCAATTTTGGATAACAGTCATTTGGGATTTCTATGTTTGGTGTTGCTTTGGGTTGTGTTGTGTTTCTTTCGTGTTTGTTTTGGTTTGCTTTTTGTTTTTAATAACCAAAAATTGGTCTTAGTCTCCTAACATCTTTGAGACCTATATTTTTAGTGTTTCAAGGAAAGTTAATAAACTAAGTATACTTCATTTTGGGGTATAAATGAATACCTTGATGCATCTCTACATACATTTAGCAACTTTCCCCATCTCTTTTCCACCAGCAGCAATCTCTGAAAATAAGAATCTGCCCTGTAAAACCTTTGGTTGTGGGGTTTTGACTTCTTGTTGGTTTTAATTGCATTTTGTTTGTGCCTGAAAGGATAATAATGAGAAAAGACAAGGTTGCATGTGATGAAACAAGTTATAAAGTTCTAAAGAGAAATGTGATATATATAACATCTTCATAAAAGGTAACTGTAGCAGGTGTTGGGTTGGTTGCTCTGTTTTGTGGTTGATTTTTTGCTGTTTTTTTTTTTTTTTTTTTTTTTTTTAAATAATAATGTTTCAAAATCGTATATAGAGGATAAAACCCTAAATAACCAAGTTAGGGTATGGGGACTTAACAGTTGAGTTGCTGTGAAAATATATCTTGAAGTCCTGACCCTAACAATGGTTGAGACATAATAGTCCACAGTAAAGAATATGGTACGGCTAAAGAGACTTCCCAGAGAAGATGCTGTTTCTTGTCTCTACCACTAGTAATGGCTTATACCCTATACTTAATATTCTAATTAGCCACATACACATTTAATTTTTCTTCTGATGTAGTGAAAAGCTGAAATTGTTCTGCTGAAGTCTTTGGAATTACATGATGTAAATAATGAAGAACTGAGATGATAGTCTTCTTTGTACTCAACAGAACTTCTGCTTTTCTTTTCCCGTAAGTCCTTCCCAAGTTAATATAAAATATACTTCTGTATTTCTTTTGAAGACAAACCAGGAGTGAATGTCTTTAAGGGCATAACTTATAACTTCTACCTAGTATTACTTGTTGCATTTCAGATTAAGACAGGAGTGAGCCTGGTTTAATATTCTGATCTTCAAGGAAACACAATGCTTTGCATAGTCTGGGGACTGCTACTCCAACACTGAGCATGGCATGCAACTAAACGTAGCAAAAAATGATTCCTTCACTTGTTCTCTTTGAAGTGACTTGCAACTGTTTACCAGTAAATAGGTCTGACCCTCAAGAAGAGTTGCCTAAATGGCTTGAAAGAGTTTTGTCATTTGCAACAAGACATACAAACACTAGGACCAAAAGGTTTCATGATGTGTATGGAGCAATTTTTAAACAGTGAGTTTCTTTTTGATTTTAAATGAGATATCAAGGCGTATTTACTGGGAAAGATACTACTCACAAAGAAGCAGCTAATAGAATGAGTAAACAAAATCAACATGCTTTCCTCCTTTACAAATTTATATTGGCTAAAAGAAGCAGCAGTGGATTTTATAAGTAAATAATTTGCAATATCCCACCATCACTCAGTTGCTGGAAAATTCCTTAATTTAGTGAAACTGCATTTGAAGAGTGCTTTATATGGCTTTTGAAATTATGGCTTTAATTATTGATCAGACATTTCAGCATGGCATCCATAAATGTGACACACTAATTACTTTATGAGTTAGCTGTGGAGTTGAAAAAAAATGCTGAATAGATTTAAGCTCTGCTTTGCACACAACAGGTGGTGCCTGCCTACACATTGTAAGCCCTAAATAGTGTGGTGATGGCCACCAGAGGAAATGAAATTAGCTAGATACAAGAAGCATTGTAGTCCTTTCCATAAAATGTAATGTATACTGTCGTATATAACGTTATATGCATATGTAACATATAACTCTTATGGTACATACACCAAAGTAATTAATATAATCCAACCTGTGACAGATCTTGATACTTTATATTACCAAACATGTTATAAATTCTTGGGCATGATACAACTAATGTCTGCAATATTTTTTGTATAAAAGATATCTCTTATTTAATGTTTCTTAAAGTATTTCTGTATTAAATATTCATCCTTTTCTAGGATAACCACCTGCTGAAATCCTAAAGAACTAGTAGTTGAGTAAGTTTCATAAAAGCTGGACAGTGTGTCAACATACTCTGCTTCTGTAAGCTCTTGTCTCATAATGCATGCCATCTCTAATCTTGGTGCATAGTTTATTCTCTCCTCAACTTAACATTTGTTTATGAATATTATAACAGAAGTTCTTAATTTGTTAATCCATTTTGCACAGCAGCTTGAGAGATACCTCATTTTACTGTGCGCATGATGTGCCAGAAAGCTATCCATTGAGATAAACTATACAAATTCTTTAGGGTTTCACTAATGATGCAGAAGGTGGAACATTCCTGCTCTGCTACACTTTTCATTTTATTTACAATATGTCTTTGAATAAGATATATCTGGATTTTGTAAGAAAATGACAATATATATGCCTCTCCAAGGAATAAATAAATGAGATTATTTCCTATTTCTCTAAATCTGAATTGGTCTTTAAGTCTTCATACTAATTATTTTCTTTTCCTGTATTATTTTTCCCCCAGTGTTGACAATGCTTTGATGAATACTTCATGGTCATGTATGAATATGTATAAAATATATTAAGAGAGTTGTTGGAATGGAATCATGGCTGTAAGATTGATAGAGAGTGCAATAATTTTGCTGATTAAATCATGCTGATTTTTTATATACTTCATCAGTCTGAACTTTTGGTCCATTCAGCATTTCTACATTAATATTTAGGTTAGCATGTCAGCCTGTGGTCTACTATCAGAGTGTGAGATCCAAAGGATTAACTAAAATTCAAAGACTAGAATTTCTTGATTTAAATGCCTAGACTCAAGGGAAAAGTCCAAAACCATTCTGTTCAGTACACAGACTCATTGTGCAGTACATGCAAAATGTTGGTCTCTTAGAAATGAGATCCAGAGAATACAGTTCCCTGAACAGAAAGGGTCTGAAGTGCATACAGGTACCAGGCTTCCTAAAACAGGCAGTAGTTGAGGGGCAAATAAGAAGGCTGCAGGAGAAATTAATCCCTTTGCACTACATCTTTCTCAGTATGATTAAATTTTTTTCTTTTTCTTTTTTTCTTTTTTTTTTTCTTTTCTTCTTTTCACAACTTCGGGTGCCAAAAAGAAGTAGATGCTCCTCTTCTGGCAAATATCTAGGTATTTCCTCTACGTTGTAGAAAAAAAAAAATAGTGTTTGTGGCTGGTTTTATGTGGATAAGACTTTTTGGGAGCCACTTAGGCTTCCAGGATGGACTGATTGTTCCTCTAAGGGACGATGTACCCTAAGTATGCCCAAAAGTGGAAGCCTAGGAGCTCAGGAAAGCACAAAATAAGTCACCTGTGAAACTTAGGCACCTGCTAGGTAAGGCAGAAGCAAAAGTAAATTTCCGAGCCTGCAGAGAATCTAGATCTTCTCTTTTAGGCCAAGGATTCTCCTTAACTTTGCCTTCAAAAGCTACAATCTTAGATCAGGTAAACATCAGCTTGCTAAGTGACTGCAGTAACCCCTCTGCGTCAAAAGAGAGCTTGACTTCAAAACACAGTTCTTTTCAAAATTTCAAAAAAATTACTCTGGTTAAAGATACTGAGTGAATTTGAGAGTGTTGGAGCACTAGATTCCTGTACCAAAACAGAATGCAGACTTTATCCTGGGCCAACTGCCCTACTTTAAAGGGTAATCCAGATTAAAATCTGAGTTAGGAATCTTTTGAGGTTCTAATAGGAGCAGATTTCACAAGAAGCCTAGTGAATAAACACTTTCAAATTTTCTTATTTTGTCCCTCTCATGATAGCCACCTTATACTGAGGGATGCACTAGTAAGATACAAATAGGTTGTGAGTTGGTTGTTCCCTTCTTCACTGCCCCTGAGGAAATGTCTGTTGCTGGAAACTACAGTACAAAGCCTGACAGTAGAATTAATAGTTTCTAATAGCCTTAATTAGATGTTTCCTTAAATAAACTGTTGGTTATTTGTTTGCTCAGATCTCTTTAATATTCCTTGTCCTATTGGTTTAAAAGCAATTTAATTGTAGCCCAGTCAGGTAAGGACACTCACAAAGCTCCATTTTTCTGCTTGTTCTTAAAAGCCCTATTTTGAATCCAGTCAGTTTTCCAATAAGGTTTTTGCATTGAACATTGATTTAAAAAAAATACCAAGTGGCTTTAGGTTACCTACTCTAAACACAGGGGATTATATGATGTTGTTTCAACCATGTCTGAGTGAGTTTGTTTCTTTCAACCACCTATGGATTTCAGATTATCTAGAAAAGCAAGTCAATTCCCCTACTTCTTCCAATACATACTTAAAAGTTCTCAGCATTGGTCTTTAAATTATCTATTTTTCCCTTTTATTTTTAAGTCTCCATATTAGATTCCTGTTCTGATTTAGTATTAATTTAATAATTAATATAATACCTTTACTGAAGGACTGTATAGTGGAAAAATGATGAAGTAAATTCAGTTTGGTTTATGCTCAACTATTTTATATTTCAAAATATTTTCTCTGACATTCATATAAATTGTCAAAAGTATTTAGGACCTTTCTGAATAGGTTTACATAAACAATTTTAAAGCTTTGCTTGAAGCTTAAATGTTTTCCTTCTTTCTTTTTTTCTGTTTGTAGATGAAAATTACCTTAACGATTATCCTACCAAGTTGCTTGTAAGTCTTATAGGTATTAATCATAAAAAAAATAATAAAATTAAATCCTCTGAAAAACTTCTAGTACTGTTCACAAAACTTTGAAAGCTGACTTGGACTGAAAGAGAGAAATACCAAAATATGTCTATACTTCTACACTGACTACAGATTGTAGACAGAATAAGCATTTAATCACTAGCTTCTGACAGAAAAACCTTGTAACTGCTTGCCAGTTGTTTTGTCTTCTTTTTTTTTAAATTATTATTAGAACTTCAGTGTTATCAGATACCTTATAATGAAAGATATTTCTGTTTTGTATTTTGTATTTATCAATATTTTTGCCTTCAAGGAAATAATAAGTAGCAAACAAAAAAAAAAAAAGTTAAGAAAAAACAGAAACCCAAACAAAACCCAAATAAATGGTTTAGAGCCAGAAATTTGTCTTGATTATCCTTATAAAGCAATTCTGAATGCAAGAGTGGCTGGTTTCCAATTGATTAACTGTACTTCTGGGATTGCCCCTACTGTTCAAAATAACTCTTTCCTTGGGGTGACACAGATCATTGAGATATGCTTCCTAGTGATGCTAGCAAGCCACAAAATCACTAATTAAAACAAAAAATCTATTTCTGTGTGCATAATAAAATAAAGCTTCTTACTATCCCTTGCGGGTTTCAAGAATCAGAGAAATCCTTGAACATTCTTTCATTTGCATCTTTATAGCCCACAGTGTAGTTAATTTTTTTTTTTTTTTTTTTTTTTTTTACTTTTTGACGGTCTGATATCAGTTACAGAGTTAGTAAAAGGTATAACTTCCATATGGATGTTTGGATCACCTGTTTGTCACTGAAAATTTTAGAAATGCATCATGCAGAAAACAATTTATCTAATCACTCTTTCTGCAATTTAACTGTTTAACAGGAGGTAATGTGAAGTGAAACCTCAAGCAACTTTGTCTGTACTTAATTCTCCCCAGACTGGCTAAGTAACCTGACACACTTCACTTGGAGAGCCATGAAATGACAGAAACTGCACAGAGGCCCCAGTGCCTCAATCACAGATACTTGGCACTTCTGTTGGTGAAGTGGGAAGAAGCTCTTAGTAAGATAGTTGGTCCTGTATGTGTGACTGGAAAAGTCTGAAATGATCCAAAATGTTGGGTTTTTTTAATATATTTCTTGGCAGTTTATAATGGAGAAGCAAACTATAAAACCCAGAAACGTCTGTTGCTTTTCCAGTACTGTTTGTTTTCAAGCAGATACATGTTCGTTAAGATAATTAACTTGCCAAGCATTTACAGTAGTATGTGGCAAGATGACTTGAAGCATACAAGTAATCAGCAGTGTCATGTAAAATTGCAGTAGGCTGATCTGTGCATTCGTGTTTGTTGCATAGAATACATCTGCTAAAACCGTACAAAGGTCCTTTGACATCAGAAAGATAACTTATGCTCCCATGACACAGAAAATTTCAGCTGGTATCCCACTATATTTAGACCACTAAAATCTCAAAAAAATTAAGAAATTAAATTGAAAGCAAATTTGATACACAACATTTTCTAAATATGCATGCATGCACACACAGAATAGGGAGAGCCGTTATTTCACACTTCTGAGTCATCATGCTATCTTACTTTTTAAAGGCACACTGGAGATTATAGTACGAAAAATTTGCCAGTACATTATCATCTAACATTCTTAACCACTAATCACACAGAAAAGCAGGAGAATGTACACAGTAAAGAAAAAGGAATGGATACCAACTGTGGGTTAGAGAAGGAAGATTTTTTTTCTTGAGTGTGTTATGTTCTACATGAAGCAGTAATTCTGAAGTTATATCTGAAGTGAGTCAGCAGATCTAAGTTAGTTTCTTTTTTGAACATAAAGAATCAAATCAGTGATATCTCTCAGTGAAAGATCATGGCAATTTCTTTTGTATTTTGGTCAAGGACAGTTTAGAGTTCATGGTGGAAGTCTATTTTTTTATCCACCCTTAGTTTAAAGACTTGAAGTTTTGTGTATCATGTTGAAGATTTAGAGTATTCATTTTTGCTGTTTTGGCATATACAAAGTAAGCTTCCCTCTGAAAGAAAATACCAGCCTTTGAAGCACAGGCTCTTTCAGCTGTGAGCCTGTCAGTTTCCTACTGGTGGCTCTCGCTATATTCCTTTGACCAGTTTTCAGACATAGCAATGTTGGTAAACCCCCTAAAGGAAGAAATTAATTTAGTCGGGAATTAAAGACCATCCTAAAAACTTCCCTTCCTCAGCTCAAGCCATCTACAGTTGTCCTGAAAAAAGACATTCATGACTGAGGAATAGGTGACCTTTCCAACTCAAGACTTACTATTTCATCTCTTAGATTTACACAACCTCATTGAAATGAATCTCCTCAGCTTTTATTGTGAAGCATAAAAATTCAGTGAAATATCATCATGTATAGGCTTTTGACATTTACTGGGGGTTTAATTGCATATTTGCTAATACAGTCTACATATCCTTGGATTTTTTTCATTTTCATTTTAAACGCTTTTAAAAATATATTTCTCACAATAGGCACTAATCATTTTTTTCCTTGAAAACAGAACATTTAACTACTTAAGACAGAACTCCAATTATTCCTGCATTTTCTGCTAAAACTTTTAAAAGCCTTTTTCCATAATCTTTGAATTGCCATTAAATCATTTCAGTTAGCTTACTGCACTGTGGTTTTTTTTGGATAAGTATTTTTATTAGTCCACTTACTAAGCGTTTTTCCAACTGATTTTTTTAGCTCATTTGAATTTCTGGCCTTGTCAGTATGTTGTGCTTGAGAATAACATTCTTTGTATTGACATTTTAATTAAACACCTTTCCATCAGGTTTTTATAGTAATTTAAAATAAGTTCTACGTTTGAAAAAAATCTTAAACTTTTGTTACTAGAAATAATTATCTGCTTATAAATTTTCAACAAAACAGAACCTTTACGGGCTGGTTTGTCACAAAATCTTCTGGTTTAATTTATTTATTCAATATTCCTTTCCTCTTCCTCTTTCTTTTTTTCTTTGTTTTGTATCAGTTGAGGTAGGGGAGAAGGGTCATGTGTAGTAATATCTCCTCTGCCATTCCCTGATTGCATTAGTTTTAACCTTGTAAATAAAATGTCCTGGTTGAACAAATCCGTGGTCTTGATAACACATCCTGAAGTAAACAGGGAGTCAGGACTCAAAAGACACATGACTTAGACAATGATGACATTTCATTAGAGGATATGTAACTGAAACCTTTCTCAATCAATAGGAGTTTCACGATTTCCAGGGCCATTTGTGAAACAAACAAACAGAAAATGTCAGAAGTATCTAACTTGACATTAGTTAGCACTTTATTTATTTATTTATTTTTTTACTACATCCAAAAATCTTTGTGAATTGTACAAGCTTCAAACTTAGTCTCACTTGAGAAAAGTCATAGCTGCTGAGCAGTTATGTCCCTTTGTGCTATTGTGTAACTATAAAGATGTTTCAGATGTGATGAACTATTTCTGTCAGATAACGCAGCACTGTGCCATAAAATTAATCAGCTACGTGGACTCATTTAATGTATGTCAGAGTCCAATACTCTCTAACCATGTTTTTTAAAATATTCCACACATGGAAGGTGTAATGTTTAATATCAAATTTAGTTATATGAAGCTGATGGCACACAGGATGTCTGATTTAGTAGAGTGATATAAAAATGCTGAAAACTCAATACAAATTAACTGACACTGCAAAATATAGCAATTGCAATGTACAGCAAAATGACAATACCAATGTGATTCCCTTTACCAGTCTTTATTATGTGCTCCCTGTCATGATGCCAGGTGTCCCCAGATGCCAGGAAGGAATATGAGGGTTGATGCCAGCTCAATCATGTTGCTCTCTTCAAAATTATTTTGCTGGTTGTGTGTTGGGCTGAGCAAGTATTTGTTCTCCACATGCTGGTCTGGCTAACTCAGGGAGACATTCACATTTTTAAAGAACTCAGGGACAGACATTCACACCACCAGCTGATGGCTGTTTATCTAAAACAAAGGCCTCTGGTTCTCTTTGTGTTGAGATCAAGGTCAGCTTCCTTGCAAAAATTTTGGTTCATCACAGCCTATGTTATTCCCTGAGCTTCACAGGCACATCATCCTTGCTTACCTTCTTTGAGCCTGATTCTATTTTACAGGTTTATTGATCTGTCACAATGTGAGTCAAGCAGAGGAAACTAAAAGTGTTGGTAAAATAAATTGCAGAAATAGTTTATAGAGAAATATAGAGAAGACTATATGAGAATTTAATCACGGAAAAATAAAAGTGCATGCAGAAAAAAGGAAAAATAGGCATTTCTACCATTCCTTCTTTTTTAAAAATGTATAAAATTAATGAACTAGGTCAAATCAAAAGTTGATTTCCAGAATAATTCCACAATACTGAACTTTTAAAACAATTACAAAATATAATAGAAATGCAAAAGAATCAAGATCACAGCAATGAAATTATTAAAAAAAATTTAAAAAATAGGAAAAATAGTCAGAATTAGATTTAGGTAAAATTAAGTTTTGGGATCAGGAGTTGTAGAATCATACTTGCTTCTCAACTTTGAATTAGTGAAAGTGTGTCTCTGCTGGTCTGAAGAAAAGTGCCTACTTAAGCTCACTGAGCCCATGCTGTCCTTTTTATCAGGTGCTACTCATTTTTTCCATTGGGTGATGGCTTAGGCACATTAAGATTCTGGCTTTAAGGAACAACATTGTCATGTGTATGCTTACAAAAGAAATATTAATCATGTTTGGCTCACAGACTTGTATCTTCTACTCATGTCTCACTAGCTTAGCACAAACATGATGCATTTGTGGAGAAAGGTGCTATTCCCAGTGGTGCCTTCCTATCATTGTGATCTTTCCTGACTAACTTGGGAAAGCTCACTGCATACATTCAACTCTACCATGCAATAGGGAAAGCTAATTTTAGCAACATCTCTTATTTTGAAATTTGTAATTATTTCTTTGCTGAATGTCGAACTTCCCTTGACTTTTATGTGTCTATGAAACACTCTAATTAAAAGTAATAGAGGGAATGTTATGATAGATTTTTTGTGCTGATAGTTTACATTTTTGCTTGTGTTCATATAATACAAAAAGTATAATTTTATATGATCATCTTGCCAAAAAAACCTCCACAAACTTTTCTGTTTACTGTCAAGAAGAGACAAAGAGCTGAAAGACTGAGATAATCCTATCTCTAGAAATATAGATCACACAAAATATGTTGGCTTTTTAAAAAAATAATCTGAGAAAATGTTATTTCTGATGCTTTAAAACTAAGGAAAAAACTTGGAAAGAAGACATACAGGGAACTTTTGGAAGGTGTATAATTTTTTTTGGTGCATAATTATTTTATACAGAGATATTTAATATGTGATGCTGCAGTTGAGCAAAAGGTTATGTCCATTGGTCTGTGCTCATCTAATAAACAGTAAGGTTGCACTTAATTTTATCATTTTCATTAGAATGGACAGTTAATCTCCTTGATTATCTTCCTTATTTTATAATTTACTCAGGAATCATCTGTTACTGTCAAGATATAGTCACAAAGTCCATTAAACAGAGGAGTTAAGTTGATAGACCAAGGACACATTGTTCAAAATTTTATTGCTGATAAAGAAAACAGACCTAATGGAAGAACACAACAGAATATGTTTTATTCGATTAATAATTTCTGGACAGTAAGAATATTTAAGTTAACCTTAGACTAATATCCCTTTCAAATGAAAACACACTACTACTTTGGCTTTTTTTAGTTCACAATGTCAAAATTTTTCTGGGTTTCAAGTACTTTGGAAAAAAATACCTATATTAATTTTCCTGTTGTTTTATACAGCAGGATTTTTGGTGTCAGTCTTAGTGAGAGGAGAGGTATAACTCATCTTTCAATTAAGATTAAAAGCAGAGCTCCCAATGTTTATCAATGTCTTAAAAGTGGTGTAATACCCTGACATAACTAACTAACTAAATGCAGTTAAAAAGAAGGTTTAGGGTTCTAGCATAAATTTAATGTAACTAAAAACTTAAAACATGACTATAACATAGATATTTATATATATATATAAATATATATATAAACTTGTACAGCTCAATAGAGTATATAAATTTTTAACTCATTCTTTAGCAGTACTAGATTGTAGATTTTAGCTTTTTGCTTTTTTTTTTTTCAGGCTCCGCTTGAAAGTTGATATTTTGGTGATAGGTAGAAATATATTTACACTATTAAACTACAAATCTAGAAGAAAATTCAACTGCTAAAATTTAACAATCTTTGTCATTCACTTTTGAATAATTAAATAGAAGGCATAAATTGGCAGAGAAGGAAAATTAACTATAGTATAGTGCAGTGACCTTATACTGCAGTGCAGTGTTCTTACAATGCATAAGATTGGGTTCATTTCCGTCTATTCATCTAGAAGCATCAATCGCTAATGCTCCTGTTACAGATTTCCTAGGGATCTTCAGGACAGACTGTATCCTGTTAGAAAGAACACATTGGAACAACTCCTAAAATCCACAAGATCATAAACCCACATTTATCCATTGCTTAGAAGTCAGTGTAGCCAGTAAATTAATAAGTTTTGAGAAAGTGGTGGCAGACTCTTTCTGGTAATAAAACCTTCCTATATTTCATTTTAGGGAATAGGTAACTGGTCTCTGCCATCTCCTTCATGAATGAGATTTGGAACCCATGTGGTCTAGGCAACTTTGTCATAAATATGTTAATGGAAGTGTGCTTCAGAATATTAGTCGTTTGTAGCCTGAAATGGGGAATTAGGTAGTTTCAAGCTTTTCTCCAAAGATATGAAGGTTTTATTTTCTTTTCTAGGAACTACTAGGACTGGTATTAGATCTGCTGCTGAATTACTGTGTATGAATCAAAATTCTAAGTGCAAGATGGTCTGGGGTGGTTTGCATCTTGTCAAAATTCTTATTTTTTCAGATCCTGATAGAAGTATTTTTTCCTGTTAATATATAACATTTCAGTCCTAACAAATATTTCCTATTGTCTACAGAAATTTCTCTATTATAATTCCTAAGTTAAGTTTTCTTTCACCATACTGTGATATACCACTGGTTTGATCTTTGTCTAACTTCATTGTGAGTGGTAGCTATTTCGATGAATACTTGGGAAATAAAAGGTCAGGAGTCTGAAAATATAGTATGTATGATCTTGCAGCTGGCTACCAAGTTTTTGCTTAGGCAGATTACCTCTATCCTCCTTGCCAGAAAGTCATATTCCTTCTGAGGAACTGACGAGACAGTTTCCGTTAGTACTATTTCTTTAGTGGTTTTGACTACAAACTGTATTTTTGTGTTTAGAGACTATGAAATTATAGCATTAGATATTTTAAGAGTTAGGATTCTAGCCATGTAAGTTTCTTGTAGAGCCAATAGTAAGGAAAAAATCATCTCCCTCTCTGCCTGTTCACATTTACAATTCAGACAGATGAGGTGAAGTACCTTTATGTTATCTCCACTGACTGAACCTGGGACTTGGATAACTATTTTAAATTATATTATTAGGTAGAACTATGTAAAACTATACAAACCTTTTGTGACATTGTGAGTCAATATACTTTGCAGCAGCTATTACTTTGACAAAACACATCACCTACTTCAGCCTCACAGGGTCTACGGAGTAACAGTACAGAAAGGCAAATGGATAGCTGAAATACTTCCATAGGAAATGTGAGGTTGATAATTTTTTATGATTTATAAGCACCTTCATTCCATCCTGTTAATCTTGGCTCATTTTTTCATCAAAAATGCCAGCACGTTCTCCAGCTGTCAATTTTGTTTCCAGCAGCATCTCTCACCAATCCCTTTTCACAGGTTTCAGGATGCTTAACATACCTGACAGCTGCGTAGCCTCCCTACAGACTGCCATCAGTGCCCAACACTGGAAATATTTATCTCTCCCATTTTCATACTCTTGCCTGACTGGGTAGTTGGCAGGGAAGCCTATTACTCCTTTCTGAAGTCAGTTCATCCCTGGCTGAAGTAGAGACTTGAAATTTACAAGATTCAAGGTGATGCTCATAGTGTGTCTTTTAAAAAGTAGCACAAATGGTACTTCATCTAAGGGAGAAATATGCTTTTGCTATGAATATGTTTTCTTATGTAACAAACAGCCAGTCTGAAAAAGGAGTTTGATGCTTAGGGAGATGAGCCCAAAAGGACACTTGAGATCATTTGTAAGTATTGAAGTGAGAGTCCTTTCTGACTCATTGTGTCAAAGGGTCCTGACAGTGCTAGTCTCTACTCCTGGATCACCTTGTGGCAGGTTGATTTCCTGGCACTCACCCTATGTAGCTCTGTATACCCATGCAAGAATTATCATTCCTAAGCTCAATTAATAATTCTGGAGGGAAAACCAGAAGAAATTAAAAATAATTCCTAGAAAGGTACTGTTTGGGTAAGACCCATCACACAAAACAAAAAATGTTAAGAACTGACTGACTCCAACCAGATGCTGGAGTTCATGACAGCAATGAAATTGCAGGGATCAAGGCAAAACTGGGAATTTCATTAGCGTTGCTTAACTACATGCAAATATCAAAGGCTGAATGCAAGGTATTGTAACTATGGTGGGCAGAAATAGTATAAGTAAATTGCAGGAGGAAAGCACCATCTGATCACAAACTTTGTGTGTGTGTATATATATATATATATATATAATGATAGGGGAAAGTATACATTTTTTAATCACATTTTTAGCTGACAAGAGGTTTGGGAAACCAAGATTATGAGTATAAACTGTCTATTCTTCATAGCAGGAACCTTAAAAAAATACTTTAAAAATTTTGAAGGATTTACGAAAATGTAACAGAAAGACTTAAAAAGAAAGCAGAAGGAAGGAGGTAAGAATGGTAACATGTCCTGGTTTCATCTGGGATGGAGTTAATTATCTTCTTAGGAGATAGCAATGCTGTGTTTTGGCTTTGTTGGGAGACCTTTCAATTCTTCAGGCCTTGTTAGTGAAAAGGCTAGAGGGGCACAAGGAATTGGGAGGGGACACAACCAGGACAGCTGACCCAAACTAGCCAAAGTGATATTCCACACCATGGGATGCCATGCTTGGTAGTCATACTTGGGGGGTTGGCCAGGGCAGGTGGATTGGTACTCAGGGACTGGCTGGGCGTTGGTCGGCGGGTGGTGAGCAGCTGCATTGTGCACCATGTGTTCCTTTTTTCCTTTCTCTCTGGATTTTATTCTTTCCCTTCCCCTTTTTATCATAACTTTTATTGTCATCATTGTAATTATTGTTCTTTTATTTTTATTCTGTTTCGATTATTAAATTGTTCTTATCTCAACCCTCGAGTTTTACACTTCTTTTCAATTCTTCTTTTCATTGCTCTGGGTGAGGGGGGAAGTGAGTGAGTGGCTGCGTGGCACTTAATTACCAGCCAGGGTTAAACCACGACGTAACACTAATTAAAAAAGATAATTTGTTAAAATATGGTCAGCTTTGTATGAGTGTTAAAATCCATGCCACATCTTTAGCAGCTTTTACAAATTTTTTAATACACTGCTCAGAAAAAAATATTTCAATATTTATTCATCAGTCTTCTGTTCTATCTGCATCCTTGTAACCTGCAGCAGCAAACACGGTTAAGAAGGTATTTGATTTAAAAGTGGTTGCTAGAAGCTAACCAGGTGAACAGCATAGTAAAGACAGTAATGCAAGAGGTTGTTCTGCTGTGTACATAGAATTGAATCTTGCATTCTTGCAAGGTTTTAGGTTAAGAAGAAACCTCTGTTGACATTCCATGTTCACATTATCTGAAATAATTTGGATTGGGAACTACTCTGTTAATGACTGGTTGTATTTGCTGTGTTATTCATACAGAAGCAATTTATGTCTATCCTGTTTGTAAGAGAATTATTTGGAAACATGGTGGTTTATGACTGAGGCATTCACATTTCCAGAGGCAGGTGAGAAGGCAGGATGAAGAGACCCTCATTAATGTCAGAGTACCTTCTAACAACTAAATTCATTCCACATATCACTATTACAGAAATTAATTACACCAACAGTGTGGTAAAACAGAACATTCTAGAAATCAGTGATCATTAAGTCTAGAAAACCAATGATGGTGGGTGTTACTCTGTTAGCTACTGTATAAGCAACTGCTTTTGTTCACAGAGGTTAGGCATTATCCCACGATATCAATAGCAAACTCAAAGAACATTCCAAAAAAATAGCCTTAGGAAGTTAAAATTGAAATTAGAAAGAATGTGGAAAACATTGGGAAAATTTACAAAGTCAATAAATGAAACCCAAAAACTAAATCAGATTTTAAAGCAAATAATATAATTTATTTGATATTCTGACTACATAATCATTAAATACTAAGTGATCATCAGAAGGCTAACATGTATTTTGAACATATAATAACAAATGGAAATAAACAACATTGGAGTCTTTAGTGTGTGGCTCTGAATTTGTCACTAAAAGACAGCACGTAGATGTCTACTGCTTTTGAATATTCAAGATGTACTTGCACCTACCTGTAGTTGCAAAAGTTAAATTGACTTCAGAAATCTAAACTTGACCCTATAAAACTGAATTCTGAATGAACATCAAGGCAATATAATTTACTGAGTATAAACTAAGTGGCAAGATAAACTGTCCATCCTTCTTTCTATCAATCCATTTCTTAAACCTAATTTTTCATTGTTATATGTAAAATACAGAATTACATAAAAATTAAATCTTTTAAATACTGATTACAGTGAAGTTCAAAGTAAAATCAGGGGTATCATAAGCATTATTTGAATTTGTGAAGTTATTGCTTCATAAGATACTAAAACCATAACATAATTCCTTCATTCAAAAGGCACTGTCAAAATGATTTTTGATAGTTTAGATTAAGGGACTCTACCCACACAGACAAGATTTAACCCTGGAAAGTGAGGTACATTTAATGAGAAACTCAGTGAATGATTGCTTACTCTTGTCTAATACAGGGACTCCACAATCTGATATGACTCTGTTTAGTTGACAGCTGAACTGAAACCTCCCGTCCTTCAAGAATTCCGCTTTCTGTTGTGTTTTGATTCTTCCTGTTTCCAAATAATTTAAAAAAAGAAAGAACGTGCTGACCATTTGTTTAAAGATGGAGGTGTTCTTGAGTCAATACACAGAGGTAGAATAATGAAGGACAAATTCTGAAATCTGGCTGAGACTCCTATTAAATTATTTTTACAATTTTAAACCTATACAAATTATTCAAAACATGTTTGATTTTCAGAAGATAGTTAGATATTTCGGTAACTTAAATGATTAAGATTTTTTTTTTTTACTTTGTCACGTTGGCAATCTCTGCCCTGAAGTTTCAAAAAATATTGAGAAACATTAAAATGTATGGACTAAAACTATTTTGCTTTTGTTCTTGTTGGTTTGTTTTCCTGCATATAACAATGATTTTTTTTTTTCTTTGGTTATAGAAGGCAGTTGTTTCCAAATGAAAACAGTCTAATGAGAAAGCTATAATTTCACACTTTCCTCTGCTTTACCATTACGTTATTCTTTGAAAAGTTTGGCTTGGTTAACATAAATTGCATTCATCAAACTTTTTATTTAAAAGTGAACTTTGTTTATTTTAAAATAAAGGTATATTATTGCCCTATAACCTGGAAGGGTATTATTTCTACTCTGAAAGGAGCATGGAGGTTATTTGCAGCACCTACGGTGATATGGCCTGTTACATGAGGTGTGGCACTAACATATTTCTTAGAGATAATCTATGTTGCAATACATCTACCTATGATAAGAATTAACTGGGGTTAGCCTTAGAAATGATAACTTTAAAGGTGGTATACTATTTACTGCTTTGTGAGAGGAAAAGGTAGAAGAATTTAATAGAAAGATGCATTCATGCAGTAAATGAAGATGTTAGGGAACCCTTGCAGCAGATGAAGTTATTATTCACCTGACTGGTTTCTTCCTTCCAGATCAATGGACATGCCATCAGACTACTGAACAGACATTTTAAGCGTGTAGATAAAAATTTTTAGAGATTTCAGAAATATTATTTCCTATAGGACTCACATGATATGGTTTTCCATTAAACCTTTTGGCTACTTAAAGACAAACATATACATATAAATATACATATATAATGAAAAACTTGATAAGGTAACTGGATTTTACGTCACTGTGAGAAAATCCCACTGACATTTCATAACTTGAAAGTAAACCCTAATGGATAATATCTAGTAGTCATCACATGGACAGTTCTATTTCTAGACAGGAACAGTTTGTTATCTGTCAAGTTTCATTTATTGCTTTCTACCATAGTACAGATAACAATAATTTAGAGGATCTGTTTGGATTATAGGACTAATTTGTTCATCTTGCATTTCAGTTGGCCTTCCTACTCTGGGCAGCTATTGAAAGTTATTGTTACTGTCCTGTCTTATTCAGCCCCTCCAAAAACAGTGGGCTCTTTTCCCTTCTGTGTTCACTGTGTTCAACTTCTGCTTTTAGATTCATAGATTCATGGAATCATCTAGGTTAGAAAAGACCTTTAAGATCAACAAGTTCAACCATTAACCCAAGACTGCCAAGTCCATGTCCCCATCTACACATCTAAATGCTTTCAGGGATGGCCATTCCACCACCTCCCTGAGTAGCCTATTCCAAAGTTTGACCACCCTTTCAGTGAAGAATGTTTTCCTAACATCCAATTTAAGCATCCCCTGGCACAACCTGAGGCCGTTTCCTCTCATCCTATCACTTGTTATCTGGAAGAAGAGACCTATCCCCATCTGTCTGCAACCTCCTTTCAGGCAGTTGTGGAGAGCGTCCCTTTCTGCACACTAAATCATCCCAGTTCCTTCAGCTGCTCCAGACCCTTCGCCAACTTCCTTGCCCTTCTCTGGACACGCTCCAGCATCTCTACATGCCTCTTGAAGTGAGGGGCTCAAAATCAAACACAAGATTCAAGGTGTGGTCTCACCAGGCTGAGTAGTGGGGGACGATTACTTCCGTTGTCCTGCTGGCCATGCTGTTTTGGATACAAGCCAGGGTGCTGCTGGCTGCCTTGGCCACCTGGGCACACTGCTGGCTCATGTTCAGCCAGCTGTCAGCCAGCACCCCCAGGCCCTTTTCCTCCAGGCAGCTTTCCAGCCACTGGTTCCTAGGACTGTAGTGTTGCATGAGGCTGTTGTGACCCAAGTGTAGGACCTGGCACATAGCCTTCTGGAAACTTGTTTTGTTACTATTGTTCTGCAGTTTGCCAGATCTCCTAAAATTTGAAAAAAATTATTTGTTTACATAAGTCTTTTTTTTCACTTGGTTGATTAAAAAAGAAAAGAAACCCAAAAAACCTAGTCTAACCTAATACTATGTGTTCAGTATGTTAGGATAAGAGGAACAAGAAATGGGATAAGAAAAAGTCCAAGGTTCTTTTTTAAATTTGAAAAATTATTGATGCTTTTCAGGATTAACTTCAGGGTATATATTTCGCCAATGTCGTAAGTAAATTGAAGGTATTTATTATTCTGAGCATAATACCAATTAAATTGTAGAGGATGTTAATTTGATTTGAGAAAGATTTACACGCCTAAAGTAGGCAGATTGGTTGGAAAGTCATCAAGAAAAATAGGTAAGGGGCTTTTTTGTATTTATAATGGAAAACCTTATGATAATATTTAATACCCCTTTGATCCTCTTCTTTTGGTAGAGTATAAAAGTACACATTCATTTCCTATTTTCCCTTTTTTTTTTTTTTTTTTCTTTACTCCACTGGCTGCTTTCAAATTTTCTATGGCAAAATGTGTGTATAAATAAATACAACTTCTAATTTGAGCCCCTTCATCAAGATGAACTCCTTACAAAGTGTAGATAGGGAGGACAAAGTATTAGTTGCATTAGAGTTCAGGATGGATGTATTTACAATGGAATAGTACTTTTACTTAAATAATGAAGTTTTTGAAAATGTGACCAAAATTTAATTAACTATCAACACTCACTAAATAGCAAGAGCTATAGGATTTCTATTGAATGCTCTGCAGTTTAGAATGACTCTATGTCTCTGAAATATTTAAAATTATTATGGGCTACATGTATATTTAGGAAGATAAGAGAAAAGAAGCAAGCCTAGATATGTCTTTAGGGACTTCATTTTTAATTGCTCTGATCCAGGTGTTTCCAAGTGTCCATTCCTGTTTTTTCATGTTAATCTACCTTTGCCTTATGGTAGGGTTCACTCATGTTATGTGTATGACATACACTATTTAATGTCTCTATGCAAGACAAACTCAAGTAAATACTGCAAGTCATGAAGTATATCAGTTTGACAGAAATTGAATGTTTTAATAAACATCATTTTCTGTAAATATGTCTACTTCAAAATGTTGATGAACATTTATGAATTTTTATATTATTTACTCTGTCATATCTGACTTCATACTTTTCTATGATATCTGTTGATGTAAAATCAGGAGGAAACAATTATAATTATGCACTAATGCACATTAAAAGTTAGAAGCACCAGAGACTACTCCTTTAAGAATTTAGCAGAAAAATTAGGTAGGTAGCCAGAATGAAAGCTCAAAAGAAATCTAAATGATTTTACTTACATATGCTTCTGTTTTCTTGGTTTCTGTTTTATTAGTTGTCAGGGTATTCAAGTTGCTTGTCAGTAGTCGTTCAATAGTTATGAACTTTTATAAAGAGGAGTTAGTTGAGATGATAGGTAAAAGCTGAATAAAGACAAATATCAGCAATTTAGTATTACCAGTTCATTTTGACTCTCTGTGAATACTTATAAGAACAAACGCTAAGCCCACCTGAAGGACATAATTTTCTATGAATACTCACTCATCTAAATACTTCTGCATTATTATTTTATTTTTAAATGCTTTTATGACAATCTAGAAATGTGCGCTTTGATATGTAACTTGCAAAGGTATCCAAACTGAATAGATACAAGGTAATGTTAACCAGTTATAATTAAGAAAAGCCTTGTTATAAGTAATTTACATGAAGAAGCAGAATGAAGTATGATTAGCTATTTAAAAGCAAATATTTTGGAGGAAAGACTTTTGTAATTCATTAGTAGTCAGTCTTTTTTCAGCTGCTCAAAACCAGAGAAGATACTTCCAAACATGCTATTTATTTTTAAGTAGCTGCCTGTTTTAACCAGAGTTTCTCTGTAAATTACTTCAAAAAGTAAAATACTGAACTAGTGAATACACTTTTGGTTTAAACATCTAATGTAGCATCTCATTTGTTGGGAGGGCTGAAAATCTTACGTTTTGCTGGTTAAGAAAACATTGAGTCTTGAGACACTTCACCCAAAAAGTTTCTCATCTATTAAGCAAAGTGCTTGAAAAATTTTGAACTCACATATTTTCCTTCTGCAAAACTTGGTAATTATACAAATGTTAGTAGCTATCTGGTGTTGAGTGCCATGTATATATGTATAAGTGTATGCACATGTCATTCATTTTTTTGGGAGTTTGAACACAGGTGTTTTATAACTGATGAACAAGTTTGTGTGTGAGAATTATGCTTTTAATTAGTAAAATCAGTATTATTTTTTTTTTACTTCAGAATGTAGATTTTTCCTCTATTTTATTGCCATTTTGTCCACAGTTACTCAAAGCATTTCCAACGGTGGTCCATAACCTCTCTTCCCTAGCAGCATTAAATAGCTAGAGGAGGATGTGAGAGAAGTCACCAGGCAATTTTGTTTCCTTTGTGAAAGGGAAGGAAAAATATTTTCTTATGCATAAGCCAAAGCTATATTCCCTGGACTCAAGAGCTGCAGTGCTGCCACCTTCAAACATCATGGAACAAAATGATGTAGTTGTCTGTTCCTCCTGTTCTTTCAGATGTTGCACTTCTGGCAATTGTTGCACATGTACTCATGTGCTCAGAATGCAGCCTAACACTGAGCAATATGCAGTGCAGGAATAGTATATTTGGAACCACATAGTGTCATCTGCAAGTCCTTCAACAATTCTCTCACCAGTTATACAATAATTACCTCTATTTTGTTGTGAAAACTTAATAATTATTGTTCATAATCTATTTCTGCTTTTTAGTCTGCTGATTTTAATGCTAACCATTTTACAATATTGTGTTTGCTGAGAAAGGACAGCTAAGGTCTAACAGAACAGCTATATTAAGTAAGAACTTTTATTTCTTACTAACCTTTTTTACTTGCTATTATGAGAAACTTTCATCTACAGTAGTAGCAACTGTAATTTTCCTTGAAATAATTTAATATTAATTGATTGTGAATTCCCAGCTGGTGATGCAAACTGAACTATGACTGCAATGGCTGCAGTTAATTCATTTTGTATGTTCAAAAGAAAAAAAAAAAAAGATTGAGTGTATGGATTAAGTAACTGAAATTAGAAATTGACATGTTTTAGAATGCCTGAGAAGATCATTAGGTTTCCTTGTCAATATACTCCAGCAGCATGGGATTGCTTCCTGTGATGTTGTAAATTTTTCCATCACTTTCTCGCTCACCTCTAAATGACTTTCAAAAGGAGGTATCAGAACCTTTAATCCAATTTTGAACATATACTAATAAAATTTCAGAATTATTTCTCTAGGACAGAAATTTCACTTCAACAACAACATTTACGGATCATTCAGCTGCTTACTGGTGTCTCTTAAACACCTGGCTCTCATTAACTCCTATTCTCCAGAAAAGAATTTCCCAAAGAAAAATAGTGATGTTTTGTTATATACGTTTCTTTAGAAAAGAATTAATTAACTTTGGACTACAAAATGGTACATGTGCAAAATAGAAAACATGTATTTGAAATTTGTGAGGAAAAACTAACTATACCACAGAATGTCTTGACTTCAGTGTGTGATTTTTCAAATGTAATGTGTAATGTGTAATGTTTAATTTTTAATTTTTATGGAAAGTAACACTGAATTAGTTTTATTACCGCCTCTTACTGGTAAGAGCTTTTAATGAATGCCAGTTAGGTTCTGCAGAACTGTAACACTTAGTTTTCAGGAACAAGACATGAGCAAGCAGACTTACAATATTGTATCTAGGTTCAGATTACCTAATGTTCACTTAAAGCCATCCAGTATCGTAGTGCTCGAAACAAGAAGAGGTGGGATAAGCCAGATTTGGGTAACTAGAGTCAGAGAAACACACTCTAATTTAGCTATAGGTTGTCTGGATATCTCAACATCAATATACAGCCCAGACAGGGGCTAAGGTACCACAGAGAGCAGAGCTTAAGACTGTATAAACTTCCAGAGACATTTCTGCATGAACAGTTAATGTCTTCCTGTATTCTGCATTTGGGATAAAGGTTACTGTCTGAGACCAGAACAGATTTGTTACTTCGAAAGGTGAGTCACCCTAGGTAAGTAAAGAATTATTAAAATGTTCTACTCAGCAGAAACCATTTACTGACAATCGTTACAATAATTATTTCCAGAAATTCAGTAAAGAGTGTCCATACACTCAAGCCATATTATTAACCTTTGGCTGTTGACTTCAAAGTTCATGTGATGTCCTACACACTCTAAAATATCTGCACAAAGTAGGTTTTCCTATATCAGAGTTTTTTCATAATAATTTATGAAAATATGAAGAATAAAGTTTTGCTTCATATTTTTCATAGTCATGGCTTAGAAATACTACTGTACCACATTGCTTCTTTATTTTTATGGGGTTTTGGAAGAATGGCGAAGTACAAATTTCCATGATACACTCAAAATTTTAAGTCTCATTTGTTATTCTTGGTTTTTGGTTGTGTGTGGTTTGTTTTTGTTTTTTGTTTTTGTTTTTGTTTTTTTTAATATATATATACAGTACTTTAAAAAAGGGATGCTTAGGGATATTTTCATAGAATGTTTTGAGTAAAAACTGTGGCCAAAGTTTTCCTCAAATCATTAATTTTATCTCTACAATATGCAGTATTTGTAATAGAGGAGTCTAAGGAGTTCATCTATACAGAGAACCTTTTCTTTGGATTTCAGTCAACGGGGAAGTTGTTACAGACAATGACATGAAACGCAGGAATAGCAAAGGTAAAGCCCAGAATTTGCTATTTGGTCCTGCACCAAATCTTGGACAAAGACAACTGAGCATATATGAATCTTCGTAGTATAAGATGACAGAAGTGATATAAAATGAGAAATATCATAGTCTAAAAAGCCAAAATAATTGCATTAGCTCATTTTTGTGCCATGCATCCTTGTGCTAGGATTTATTTGCATTGATGACAGCTTTAAACCAATGTACCTCATACCAGTTACTTATATTCCAGGCACTGAACTGAAATAACTTTTAATTTCAGAACTATGAAATAACTGTAACTGATTAGATAATCACTTTATTAAACAACTGCTGTTGGAGAATACATATCCAATGAATCATTAATCCTAAATGCTTTACAGAATACTCATATTCAGTAGATCTTAGCACAAAGTTGTTCTTCAAATGAAGACCTGAAAAATTGCAGATACCATCACACAGAAAAAGATCTAAAAGTTGAAGCAGATGTAGATGTCAGAATTAAATTAGTTTAACTCCAGGAAAAATTAACCTGCTTTTAAACATATGTAACTTAAACTCCTTTCTATACAGAAAAAAGTAATAGTAATATTGAATAGAAGGAAAAAGAGAAATAATTGAAAATTAAATGTGACTTTTTTACCATATGAATATAAACCCAATTGAATTCCCAATGTATTTGAAGAATGTGTTGAGGATACGATACTTAAGTATAAAGATAATTTCTTTGTATTGATACTAATTTTCCTTGGTAATTTAATCCCTGTCACTAAGATAAAAACAATTAGATCCATACTAATAGGAGCTTAAAAATACTGGCAGACATATACAGAGAAAAAACTGGAAAAATGTGATGACAAAGCAAAAGGAATTATATTTATCCTTTCAACATGTCTAGAAATAAACACAGGTGGTTTAGTTTCTTACTAGTTTATGACAATACTTGTATTCAAGTGTTCAGAATACCTTAATTAAACAACTAATTAAAAAGGTCAAAACTGGGCTTCTAATCATTTATAAGAGTATTCAATGTGTAAGAAGTGATGTTGTACATGATAGATGGCTGGTAGGAAGGAAACTATTGTATTGATATTGTAACTTACAGAGGGAAGCCCTGGTTTGTCTTATCTGTCATAACCAATACTGCTGTTGCTACTTTCATGTTCTGGCTCAGTCATTTGTTTAACCAGTACATAAATTATTAGGCATTCACTTATTAAAATATTTACATCTTACATATGAATAATTGACTCTATATTTCTTCATTCATCATCTCTGGCCTTGATGTTTTGTAAATTCTAGTATGAAGAAATCTGAGCCCTTTTTTTTTGTTACTATGTGGTTTTGTTCTGAAGAAATTCTGAGCTTATTTTGGTATGATGTGTTTTCACACTCGAAGGATGCTTGTCACACCATATTTGAACAACATTTTTTGTTTACCTTTTCTTTAAACTTCGAAGACAATCAGAGGAGGCCATTTATTATGGAACAAAGTTTGAAAAAGGAGAAAGAGGGTTTTTATTTAAGCTACTCTTCAAAAAATATAGAGAAAAAATATTGCTTCTGTTTTGATTTTCCTATCAAAATAATACCTATTGAGGGAACTATTTGTTCAATTTGTTTGAAACTCTACAAATCTATTGATTTTGACTATTTACCATTTTACAAGGACAGAGTAGCTATTTTTTGTTACAAAGAAAAATCAAATAAATATATACCCAAAGCTCTTAAAACCTGAGGACGGTTGCATTTTCCTGCTACTGACAATATCTTGTTTCTCAACACTACTATATTGTAATAGCAGTTTTCGTAAACTATTATCCTCTGCTGGTCGTTCAGGCATGTGTCTTGATACAACAGTGTGATATGTTATCTAGATTTCTTTGAATGTCTTCAAGCTTCTGTTAAAGTGAATTTGAGCGCAGTGTTTGGCTAGTAAGTTACATGATAAGGCTTTAGTGTCTTTGTTAGCTAAAGGACAAATAATAATATTTATAAATCAATATGCAGTAAGTCCATAAGTTCACTGCTATATGTATTTGTTCTTCCAAAAGTTAATTTGGTTTTTCTGCCCCCCCCCCCCCCCCCCATGCTCCACAGATACCTTGTTTGTAGCTTAATTGTATGGGATCTAAAAGTAATTCTACATTCTTTTTGTGTGTGTCATCACAATATTTTCATACAGTTTGGGAATACTGGCAAAATTTATCTATTATTAAAGTTAATGGAAACAGTATTTTTACTGTGAAAGTAGTGAATATGGTTGACACTGTCTCACTAGGCTGGGTCCACAGTAGGTTATTTTCCCCCAGTGCTAAGCAGGTGGCTATACAGTAAAATAAAATATTAATCTAACTATGACTTTACAAATCCAGAAAATACAACCTCAGAAAAAAGTGAAAAAGTAGATTATATGTGCTAACATTTATAAAGAAGAGTACAGAACTACAGAATTTTGAACTTATGGTTACAAAGCAATAAAACTGTATCAACAAGAACACTTTCCTATGCAGTTCCTTTTAGATAGAAGGATTATAATACCAGTGTCCAAACCAAATGTCAAATAGGAAGTAACATACAGGTATCCTGTATAGCCAGATCCCACAATTCCTGATATGCAGTGGTAAAGAGGAGGCAGCTGCATGATCTTTTCCTCAAATTGGTCTATACTTTATGTACAGTAAATATGAAAATCTCTACCTTCTTGTTTTCCCATGCTCCCTTTTATTTCCCAACTCTATTGCCTTTTCAAATATTCTGGGTCTTCTAATCTACCCTACTATTTTTTAATAATCTGTCTCTTCAACCTTGTTATATTTCAGGGTTCTCCCTCTTTCGAGGAGTAAGTTGTTATGTGTAAAATATATCTAAAGAGGAAAACTCAATAATCCTTCCAAAGCAAAATATTTCATAACTGTAATATCAGCATATAAAATATATTTATTTCTTCTGTATGAATTGCTAGAATGCTAATGACATTTTTCTATTTTTGGAACTGTGCTGGGATACTGTGGTCATGCATAGGTATAACATAGTAAGAAAACATAGCAATTTGGAAAATAAAAATCTATGGATGATGAAAAAAAATGTTAATTTTCCAGGAAACTTTTATTTGGTTCTTTTTTGAGCAGAAAAAAATCGATGAGTTTAATAGTATATTACATTTTATTCTATTAGGTTATTATAAATAAGCACACATGAGCTAATCATCTTAAGTTGGAAGACATACAATTGAATTCAGATGTTTCAACAGATTTTCCAACAAGAAGATAGTTAAGCATATAGACAGGATTCTACAAGGGTGCAAGGAAGCTCCATGCTTTTAAAACCATTACGTGACCCTGCAGTCTGTTGATGGATTTCATTCTACTTCAGAAATCAAAGGGAGGAGTGTGCTATCCAGGAGGAGGAAGAGGGAGGAGGAGGTACTTTCCAGGCATAAACTGTACAGCTTTATGATTGTGGAGTATATTTTGCTTGGTAGAAGTATACTTACTATGTTTAAAACATATTATATAGTATATTACTACCATCCAAAGAAATCCACTTTGACAAGGCAATACGTTTAGGGACATATTGAGATGAATAATAGGAAGGATAGCCAGATCAACCATTATGGATTAGATGAGTTCTAAAGGTGCTTTCTACCTAAATTGTCTATGATAATCCACTAAGGTAAGATTTCTTCACTTTCAGCAATTTTTTGATTCTTAAAAATACAGGGCAGTTCCAATATCAAGGAAAATAGTAGCTGAAGGGTCTGTGATTTAGCTGCTATACTACTTATGGCTCATAGAATGTAATTCCTTTGAGAACTGTTTGGTAATGTTATAGGTCATTTATAGCTTTGGTTCCTTTATAGCATAATAGCCCTTTCACAGAAAAAAAAAAATAAATCTATTTATTATTTCATTCCAGTGTCTCATATTTCTTTCTTCTATTCATTTTTAAACTCCTTTTTGGGCTATATACAATTCTCAGGTGAATTGTTTGGCCTTCTAGCAAATACGATCTCTCTTCTGATTCAGGTTCATGTACTTACTCTCTATGAAAATCTTTACAGCATTTTCCTACTCAGTTTAAGTGTTATAAAGATACATTTTAAAAAGCTTTCAATTATTTTTACTACATATTTTACCTGGCATCATTTGAGGAATATGTCTTTTCTTCTTTAAAAAGAAATCTGTAACATTTAAATTTTAGTAAGAATGGTAGCGATTGGTTGCAATGAATATTTAATTTTGACCCTGCTTTGAGCAAGGAGGTTAGACTAGACAGTCTCCAGAAGTCTCTTTGTACCACAACAACTCTATAATTTAATTAATAGAATGGAATGGCAGGGAATGGAATAGAATAGAATAGCATAGAATAGAATAGAATAGAATAGAATAGAATAGAATAGAATAGAATAGAATAGAATAGAATAGAATAGAATAGAATAGAATAGAATAGAATAGAATAGAATAGAATAGAATAGAATAGAATAGAATAGAATAGAATAGAATAGAATAGAATAGAATAGAATAGAATAGAATAGAATAGAATAGAATAGAATAGAATAGAATAGAATAGAATAGAATAGAACAGAATAGAATAGCTTCAGTTGGAAGGGACCTACAACAATCATCTAGTCAATTACTTGACCACTTCAGGGATGACCAAAAGTTGAAGCATGTTGTTGAGGGCATTGTCCAAATGATGCTTTTTAAGGCACTGGCAGGCATGGGGCATTCACCATCTCTCTAGGAAGCCTGTTCCAGTGTTTGACCACCCTCTCAGTAAAGAAATGTTTCCTAATGTCAAGTCTAAACCCATTCTGATGCAGCTTTGAACCATTCACATGTACCCTGTTGCTGGATCCCAGAGACAAGAGCTCAGCACCGCCCTTTCCATGTCCCCTCCTTGGTATGCTGTGGAGAGCAATGAGGTTGCCCCTCAGCCTCCTTCTCCAAACCAGACAAATGCAGAGTCCTCAGTTGCTCCTCAGACTTTCCTTCCAGCCATTTTACTAGCTTTTTTGCCCTCATCTGGGTACTTTGGAGTACCTTAACATCATTCTTAAATTGTGGGACCTGAACTGCACATAACACTCAAAGTGAGGCTGCACCATCACTAAATACAGCAGAATAATCACCTCTTTTGATTGACTGTGCTGTGTTTGGTGCACCCCAGCCCACAGTTTGCCCTCTTGGCTGCAAGGGCACACTGCTGGCTCATGTTGAGCCTGCTGTTAACCAGCAGTGCCAGATGCCTTCCTGCAGGGCAGCTTTCTAGCCACTCCTGTCCCAATTTATATTTGTGTCTGGTGTTCCTCCATCCCAGGTGCTAAACTTGACATTTCTTCTTGTTAAATTTTATGCCATTGATCATTGTCAATTGCTCCAACCTATCTAGATCCCTCTGCAAGGCATCTTGTTCCTCCAGAGAGCAAACAGCACCTCCCAGTTTAGTATTGTCAGCAAATTTAGCAAGGATGCATTCAATTCCTGCATCCAGATCATTGATAAAATGTTGAACCAAGAACAGAAATATTAGAAAATGAAAAGATAGAAATGTTGAACCTAGAACTGACCCCTGAGGGACATTGCTAGTGACTGGCTGCCAACCAGAAGTAGTCTCATTCACAAAACTTTGAGCCCTGGTGTTCAACCAGTTCTTTTCCCAGTGCATCATGTACCTTCTCATCCTACAGCTGGACAGCTTGTCCAAAAGGATTCTATGAGGGAAAGTATCAAAAGACTTACTGAAATAGAAAAAAACCTACAACCAATGCATTCCCTTCACCATTAGGCATGTGATTTTACCATAGAAGGACATCTAGTTAGGCAGGACTTTCCCTTTGACTGTGCCTGACGATCACATTGTCCTTGAAATGTCTTCCAGTACCACACAATATGATCTTATCCATAGTTTTTCCAGGTGTTAAGATTAGACTAACAGATGTGTAGTTTCTTGGGTCTTACCTCATGCCTTTCTTGTAAATGGGATAACATAGGCTACCTTCTAGTAAGGTCAGACCTCCCCAAACTCCCAAGATCTTTGGCAGAGGATTGAGAGGGGTTCTACTGTAACAGCTGCTAGCTCCTTCAGTACTCTGGGATGAATCCCACCAGGCCGCATGGACTTACGGATATTTAACAGATACAACTGGCCCCTCACAATACCAGGGTCCACAAATGGAAAGTCACTGTTCCTGTAGTCATGGTCCTCCAACTGAGAAGAGCCAGCAGCCCACGGTCTATCAGCAATATTTAAGACTGATGCAAATGAAATATTGAATGCCTCCACATTTTCTGCATCCCTATTTGCCAGGTGACCATCCTCGTCAAGTATCAGTCCAATATTTTCCTTAGACATCCTATTGCTATTTCGTTTAATACAGTGACAAAATGTATTTGGGTCCTGCCTTTATCATGTAAACCCAGCATTTCCACAGCAAATGAAGTTGAATGTCTCCCAGTAAAACAGCTAATCAGGCTGTGTTTGCAGAGCAAAATTGTTGCTACTGTCTCAGATTTATGCACCCAGTGAACATTATTGGTGAGAGGTGTTTGATTTGACTCAGGTGTTAAAATGGTGCTTTAAATGGAAAGAAACATTTAAATATTAAATAGTAATCCCAGAATAATCAAGAAATAAGTGAAGGCATAATTTCGTTCCATGACTGAAGCTTAGTTAATCATCATGTTCAGCTATTCTTACACTACTACTGTGTGTCAAAGTTATTAAAGTCGCTAAATTAAAGAGACACTAATGAATAACAGAGAAAATAAATTAATTACGTGGCATAAATATCACATGTGCATTTGATGCAGGGCTTGTATACCCCTTTTCCAAAACAGATGGAATTGACCTGTTAGCTCCTCCCTCAATCTACAGATCAGAAATATATCCAGATCAACAGCTGGATCATATCTTTCTCTTTTCACTCTGTATATTATACACTTTTATGTATATAGGAAAGGATTTATAAGTAAATCTAGATATCTGAATGATACAGCAGGGATACCTGAAAGAGAATAGTATGAGTAGGACAAAATGATCACTCTTCTGTGTTTTATATGGCTCTGAAGCAGTAACTCAAGGAAATGGAATAAGTATTCTGTGTACAATTTCAGTTTGTTCTGTAAGTGCGTATCTATAAAATTAATACAGAAAGGTTATTTAAAATACTAAAATCTATCAGTGTGTTAGAAGATAGTAGAACGTGACCTTTTTGGTACCACCTACAACTTTATCTTTTCTTTGGCATTCAGGTTACCTGGTTTAACAATCTATTGCATAACCTCCTGAAAAACATTACCTGTCTAATTGTATCCCAGCCTCAGGATGATGCTTTCTTCCAACCTTGGCAGAATATTTCTGAGAGGTGTCTCTGAGTCTATTTTCTTAGTCTGAAGAATGAGCCATTTCCCAAATAAATGTCTTTCTGTTTTGGCATTTTATGAGACATTTTTATTAGACACTAGGCATTTTATTAGACACAAGAAGAATACAGAACCATGACTAAAAGAGCATCAATATGAATCTGAACACATAACCTGGTTTATTTCATTAAAAATTAGCCTAACTGGTTGAGATAGACCAGATAATAACACAGCACTCTGAGGTAGTAATAGTTTGGGGAGTAATTAGTGCCCAGTAAAGTATTTGAGAAATATTCTTACATGAAAGATTTAGTTGTGTTGATTAGTAAAACTTACGCATGTACATATGTGTGTATAGGTATGTGTGACAGCTCAGAGGTTCCTCTAAATTTTATTCAGCACAGCACTGAGGGAAAAATGAATTGATACCTTGGTGTGTCAGTATTTCTCCATAATACTGGGTGAATATTTACTCAAAATGAACTCCACTAGGAAGATAAAGAGTGTGTATGAATCGAGGGCAAAACCTGAACATAGACAGATAGAAGTAAAATTGTTCTTTCTGATTTGAGAAAAGGCAATCACTGGGGAAGACAAAACTTTAAAGACATAGTTCTAATTTATTACACAGCACAGTTAGTTCTCTTGTTACGTTTTAGAAAAACCTTCCCACTGCTGTGTTGCAGCACTTGCTACAAAGTGTTCTATTATTCCATTGTACAAAGCATTCTTTCTTCTTCAATTCATGAATATTAGGGCTACATTCTTGCATCTTGCCTCACGATGCATGTGTGATACTCAGACCATATATGTAGGATCAGGATCTTTCTGTGACAGGTTACCTGGAAATTCTCCCAAAATAATAAAATCCTGAGTAGCAACTGGCTTAGCTGTATATATCACATTCATAACACTTAGATATTCCTGAATGACTTAAAATCTGTAGAACTATAGAATCATAGGATATCTCAAGTTGGAAGAGACCCATAAGAATCATTGAGTCCAACTCCCTGCTCCTCACAAAACTACCTAACACCAAACTATGTGACTCAGAGTGTCACCCAGATGCTTCTTGAATGCTGAGGGGCTTTGTGCCATGACCACTTCCAGTGGCTGGCTACCCTCTCAGTGAAGAACCTTTTCCCAATGTCTAATCTGAACTTCCCCATGACACAGCTTCATTCCATTTTCTTGTGTCCTGTCACTGGTCACCAAAGAGAGGAGATCCACACCTCCCTCTCCACTGCACCCATTGAGGAAATTACAGCCTGTGGTGAGGTCACCTCTCAGCCTTCTTTTCTGCAGGCTGAACAAACCAAGTCACCTCAGTCACTCCTCACAAATCTTGCCCTTGAGGCCTTTCACCATCTTGGTCACCCTTGTCTGGACACACTCTAGTAGTCTGATGTTCTTATATTGAGGCACCCAGAACTGCACACAGTACTCAAGGTCGGGCCACATCAGTGCAGTGAAGAGTGGGACAACCACCTCCCTCCACCAGCTAGCTGTGCTGGTGGAGGCCCTTTTAGCTTCCAGACTACACTGTTGACTTATGACCAGTTTACTATTAATATACATCAAATTACAGCCAAGGAATAAAAAAATAGAAGCACTTTGGTACCAAGTATTCCCAGATAACTGAGTTACTTCTGTGTAAGCCAAATGTCATTATAAATTAGCAGCAGTATTGGACTAAGGATTGTGATGGTAGGAATGCATCTGTTTCTCATTCACTAGAGCTCAAAGTGCCAAGTTCAGCTTAGGGTGTTTGACATGACTCACAGTTTGTACGTTTTCTCCATTTCAACTTCTTCACTCATTAAAATCTTGTTACCTTCATAAAGTCATATGAAATTTCAAAGAAGATTTTAAAAAGGAGGAGGTCAATATTGTGAGGTTTCTTTGGTCTTTATTATTATAATTTAAGCCTTATAATCAAGGTATCAGGTTTAAAAACCATCAGATTAAATAACTATATAAGTGAAAATAATCTACACAGTTTGTCGGTTAGAAGAAGGAGGATGTTGGCAATTTCTTATTTAGAAGAACGAAAACAAACTGCTTGCGTCAGCACATGTTTATGCATGTAAGTGCAAACCTGCAGTATACCAGCAGTAGTTAACATGCAACCTTTATCAATTTGTGTCATTGTTATCCTTCTAAGTGATCATATGCTCTTGCTTATTATAAACAAACCACAGTGTCTCTTATCTTCTTTATGCATTCCTTTTTATTTTTGTATTTTTAGAAATCTGAGATTCCTGCAGAGCTGTTAGAGCTCAGAGAATGAGACATTTGAAACAAAATTTCCATAAGGCCTAAATAGCCAGGCATTAGATTTAATCTTGTTCTCAAAGACTGCAGTTTATGTGATTACCTGTACTTAACATAAAGATGTCTTTTCTGAACAGTTCAGGCAAGTGTCAACGTTTCATGTTTCCAAATAAGAACAATATTAAAACTAAGGCTTTATTCAGGTTCTAAAAGAGAAGTAAGGAAGAAAACTGTTCTGATTCACTCCCTCTTGTTAAAACTAACAAGCCTGAGACATTTTATTCTACAAATTACCTCTATGTTTCAGAGAGATGATTATTACCTTTAACAGCAAACGCTAGACTGATTTTTTTGATCCATTTGAAAGAATGGATAAATAAAACAAAGGATCATGCACAATGTAATAGTCATAACTGTGAAGAAAGAAAAACAGTATTCACTGTAGAGTGGTGGTTTTACAGTTGTTGGCATTAAATACTGTGTACTTGGTAACAGTTTTCAGAGACGTAATCAAGATTATGCTAATTTTATCTTGCAAGAGAAAAGGGCAATGGTGTGCTCTTTTTTGAGAAATGAAGTCTTCCACCCTTTCCAAGATCTTTTCTCTGTCAGGCACAAGTCAGCAAAGCAGAGCCAGAGTACAGTAATGTAAGTATTGTTGACACAAGAGATCACACATTGAACTGTCAGTTCTCTCTTTTCAGCCAAGCTTTTTTCTCTGTGGTGGGTTGACCCTAGCCAGGAGCTAAGCCCACACCTAGTTTCTTGCTAACTCCTCCTCAGTGGGATGGGGGAGAGAATTGGAAGAATAATACCTACAAATCTGTGGGTTGAGATAAAGATAGTTTTATAGGTGAAGCAAAGCTCTGTGTGCAAGCAAAGCAAAATACAAAATTATTTCAACACTTCTAATCAGGATGCAGATGTCCAGTCTCTCCCTGGGAAGCAGGGTCTCAGAACGCATAACAATTACTTGGGCAGTTAAACACCATAACCACATGTATCCACCTTCCTCCTCTTTTCCCCAAGATTTTTTCACTGAACATGATGTCATATGGTATGGGATAATCCTTTGGACAGCTCAGGTCAGCTGTCCCACCTGTGTTCCATCCCAGCTTCTTGCCCCCACCGAGCCTACTCATTGTGTCGGCAGAGAGGAAAAATAGTAATAAAAAAGAAACCTTGATGCTGTGCAAGCACTGCTCAGCAATAGCCTAAACATCAGTGTGTTATCAACACTGTTAATCCCAAGAGTGTCCAGCACAGGTAAGGCCACTAGCAGCTGGTGCTGATTGGCATGAGTTGTTGCAGTGTGTGATGCCAATCTGCTGCCATGCCTGCAGCTCACAGCCAGCCCTCCTGTAAGGTTCTCTTCATGCTGCCAGCTGACAGAGCAAGTGACAGCTTGCTTGTGCTCAAGGTACAGCCTTTTTCTTACAGCCTAGTTAATATGGTTAAGATACAAAGAATTACTAACAGAGGCTGGAACTAAAGCAATGATTAACTCCACCTATTGAATAAGCTCACTAAGATGTAGCAAGCTTTCTGAGACACCTGGGATGTAACAGAAGACAAGAGATGTGGGGTAAGGGAGCACTGCAGTCAAAACTGTATAGCACAGAGAACAAATGAAGTTATAGAAGAACAAGTAGTGTGCATGTTCCCCAAGAAAGTTCAGATGAAGTTTGGCAACTTGTCAACCACCAAAGTCTTCAAAGACCCCAGGAAAGGCACCCAGGAGCAAAATGTGCATATGCAACTGCTTTATGCATATGCAAGTAATTTCAGGAAAGTAGTTATAATATGTATTAGATTTCAGGGAAGTATGATGAATATGTATGTTTTGTTGTAATAAATTGAGGACACTGGTCAGATAGGTGCGCATGATTTAGGATGCTAATCTCCATGCACCCAGTGCTGCAACAAAGAATGCCTGCCTTCTAAACTTACAAAATGAAGTCTAGAGGTTCTTCTTTTTGCCATTTTTTTTGGAATCACAGCTATTGTATCCTCTATAATGCTAAATTCAGCTTTTCCTAATCTGGGTCCCTGTGAGTTCAGTGCAAAGTTAATTTTTAAAATTAATTTTTATACTCCACACTTGTGTTCTGTTTTTGACACATATGTGTCAAGTGCCTAATTCCTCTTGTTCCTTTCTTTCTTCTTGGTACTCCAATCTGTCTTCCTTCGCTCTCCTGTTAAAGGATATTCATCATGCTTCTGCATTTTGATAATTTATGATAAACAGCTCTTGATCTTCTTACCATATCTATTGCATCTGAGCATATGGAGACTTCTGTTCAGCTTTCAAAAGGCCTGTACTCAGCTCTCAACAATGCAGATTGAGAAGTGTAAAAAGGGCTGCCTTTAGTTTGCTCAAAGAGATTCTTTCCATGTAGCCTTTTTTATCTTTTTCCTTTTTTTTTCTTTTTATGCAGCTGAACAATTATAGATACATAGAAAAGTGTTTGATGTTCTAGATTTCAGAAAACTAACAAGTAAGAAATGGAAATTTTCCTGTAGTCCTGATTTTTCCTTCAATTTTTTAACTTTTTTAAAATTTAATTTCAATTATTTTCTGGGGTTGGAATTTCTTTTTATCTGTTGTTAATAGCAAGTATTTCAGGAATTTGACTTTTGCATCTTGATCTTCCTATTGTTGTGGTTTTATGCTCATTATAAACCTCTTCCTCAAGGTACAAGTGTTAATTTTCAGACACCAGTCTTTTATTCTTTAAAAGGTTTCCCAGCCACATGATTAAACAGACATTAACTAAGAACTAATCTTTTAACCACTCACTACCTTTTTGTAATTTCTTCTGGGAGGTGATGCTTCATTTTATTTCCCTCTATTCCCAATTTAACAACTTCCAATATTTCCTGTATCAGTCCTCTTCAAGCTGCGGTGCCACATGGTAAAGAATTGAAATTAAAATGCAGCTAGAAATATTAATAACTAAAAGATGAAATATCTGAAAAGGTTGTTACAATTATTCCGAAGTGAGGCATTTTAAAAATAAAATATGTCTAAAATAGTGTTTAATCACCTTCCTACCAAACTCCTAGCCTGTTATTTTAAGATGGGTGTGCAGATTACCATGAATGTGCCTTCCAACAATCCTGGGATTTAAAAGCAATAGACCATGTAAAAAATATTTCATTTGTGGATTCAGTTTAAACTGAGCTTAATTTTTTAGGTAGGTCCTCAGAATTTTTTTCTCTGATAAGAATTTGTCACTTTTATTTTAGATAGGCAAATATCTGAATCTTTAGTGCTCCAAAAGTAGTCCTGATTTGTCAAAGAACAAACCAAACCAAAACTGACAAAGATAATAAACTTAATAAAAATCCCAGTTTTAAATTATATTTTCCAGTTTCATCTGGAAATTTTCAGAAAATTTAATTGCAACTTGGCTGTATATGTTATATATCACAAGAAGATTGGATTCCTCCAAACTATAAAATCTCTTGATCTGTCATGACCTTTGGTTTCTGTAGTGTATTTGAGTACCCTTTGGTCCACCTTCTAACATTTTCAGTCCATCTTCTTCTACGCCTTTTCATGGGTATGGAAGCATTTTCATGTTATGCAGCATCTTAATACTATTGATTGTTTCTGCTGTGAGTACAGTATGAAGAGTGCTTTCCAAGTGCATGTAGGGGCTGTTTTTACAGGCTGTTCATATTCCTGCATCAAAACTTAAAAGCTGCTAGGCTTATAAAATTTCTGTGTAATGATCCAGAATTGCTGTTAAACATATACAGATAATTACATAGTAAAAACATATTGCATCTCTTGTAAAAACAGTGAAAATAACAGCTTCTTTTTCTCTCCAGTTCCTTTTCTCAAGAATTATCCCCATGAGCAACATAAAATTATAACTTGTAAAGTACAAGATGCATTATAAATCATGTTCTACCCACATGTGACAAATTATATCAAATATTTGCATGTGATAGAGCTACTCAAAAAGTCCTGAAAAAAAAGGCAATATGGGTATCATAGAACCATAGAATGGTTTGGATTGGAAGGGATCTTAAAGATCATCTAGCTCCTACAACCTCTTCCATGGGCAGGGATACCTTCCACTAAATCAGGTTGCTCAAAGCCCCATCTAGCCTGGCATTAATGACTATCAGGGATGGGTCACTGTCCCATCCAGCCTGGTGGGAGGAGGAAGAGGATGTTGTTATTCTCTGCATGGCAACTTGGAATAACTAGAGTTACTCAGAGACTTAGTGTAATACAGAGATATTTACTGGTTGGTTTGCTTATTGCAATTGGTATGTGGCAGAGAACAGAGATTTGTAAACTCAAATTCTTAAACATATGGTATGAGGAAACAGAGTAAGCAGTAAACCTGAATTCTCAAACTTCAGACATAGGGCTATTGTACAAGAAAATAAAAAGGGAGAGAAGGAAAGAAGGAAAGAAGAAGAGAAAGTGTTCACCACCCTCAGATCCCACATTGTCTTAATCTGCAGTCTTCTATGGATTGCAGGTAACCTTCAGGTAGTGGGCATATGTGTGTGCCTATGTGGGGTACATTTTTATGTGCTCGGTCTCCACGCAGCTCCTCCCAAGAGGGGCCTTTGGGTATCAATGCACATGTGCATTAGGCTTTGTGGAAAGTTCTCAAAATTATTTGGGTGGTAGTATCAGGGTTCAGGGTGTCTCCAGACCCCTGCCAGAATCACCTTCAACTGATCTTTCTTTCAGCATGAAAGCACTTTGTCTCAGCCTATGTGACTTCTAGGCTAGGCCGTGGGCACAGAAATCTGCCACCCATCCTATGCAGAGTGTGCCTTTCTGTACCTTTCAATTCTTAATATGCTCAGGCAAGAGAGATGTTTAAGACATTCCGAAAATATTTCTATGATCAGTTCTGAATAGTCCCTCACAGACATCCACAACTTCTCTGGGCAACCTGTTCCAGTGTCTCACCATCCTCACAGTAAATAATTTCTTCCTAATAGCTAATCTAAACCTGCTCTCTTTCACTTCAAAATCATCACCCTTGTCCTATCACTACAGGCTCCTGTAAAAAGTCCCTCTCCAGCTTTCTTGTAGGCTCCTTTTAGGTACTGGAACACTGTTATGTCTCCCCAGAGCCTTGTCTTCTCCAGGCTGAACAACCCCAACTCTCTCAGCCTGTCTTTGTTTGAGAGGTGCTCCAGCCCTCTTATCGTCTTCATGGTCCTCCTCTGGACTCGCTCCAACATGTCCATGTTCTTCTTATGTTTGAGGCCCCAGAGCTGAACACAGTACTCGAGGTGGGGTCTCACCAGAGCAGAGTGGAAGGGGAAAATCACTTCCCCTGACCTGCTGGGCACATTTCTTTTGATGCAGCTCAGGATTCAGTGGGTTTTCTGGGCTTTAGGCACACATTGTTGGGCTCTGTTGAGCTTTTTGTTCACCAGCACCCCAAGTCCTCTCCTCACAGCTGCTCTCAATCCATTCTCTACCCAGCCTGCATTGTTACTGAAGGTTACCCTGGCCAAGCTGCATGATCTTGCATTTGGCCTTGTTGAACTTCATGAGGTTTGCTCAGGCCCACCTCTCAAGCCTGTCAAGGTCCCTCTGGATGGCATCGTTTCTCTCCAGCATGAATAAGCATGATGCTTAAAATAATTTTGTTGTTTAAATAAACATAGAGACTTATCTAGAAGGCATAAAACTATTTTAAAAATTATAGTCAAGGGATAATCTTTGTCACTGGTTTGAAGTATTCAAATAAAATGTAATACAACTAAGTATTATCTTTATTTCTTCCCTTTATATATTAACCTTATTTCATATTCTGTACTAAACTTTCAGTAGTTAAGGTCATAATACAGGTCACAGGTGTCAAAGTGAAGTAACCTGGAAAGAAGTAGCATTACTTCCCTTGATGGCAGGACAAGCCCACCCAACAATTAGAATACATTTACTTTCAAGTAGAAAGAGCTAATTTTATTCATGCTTTAAGACAATTCAAGTAGAATCAGCTAATTTTATTCGTGCTATAAGGCAATCTGCAGTATTTCTTTATAAGGTGAACAAAAGACCATATTTTGTAGGAAGACAGCAAGGTCTGTTACATCCCTGCTACATCATAAATGGTATACTGAAATAATTCCATAATTTTTGCAGCATATCTTTAAAATGTCATGTTAGTCACTTATTCAAAGTTATAAAATGTCTTTTAACACAAATAATACCATATTCATAGTCCATTCTGAAATTGCTTGTCACTAAATACCCAGTGCCCCTATTCTTTTATTATCTTCTCATATATATTTTCTAGTTTTTCATCTATGAGGGAGAAATTTATTTCATTTCTAGATCTCTGAAGTTGTCCATACGTATGGGCAGTTTTGTATGGATACTGCAAATCTCTTTTTCTATTAAAAGATATATACACATCATATATACACATATATGAAAAGAAATATTTCAGTTACATGTAGAAATAACTTTTTGTGTTCTGATTATCATGACAACACAAGTTGTGTCTGTGAAAGGGGGTACAGAACCAAACCCAACTATACAGTTATATTCATTTAATTTGAACCTTTAAACAGTTTGCAGTAAGTTTCCCCACCAACCTCACTCATATTTGTCATGTCTAAACTGTGAACACAGGCATAAACTTTCAATTTGTGCCAATGTTCATCAGAGAAACACTGTTAGTCTTAAGGCAATTCCTGTGATAGCAAAAAAGTCTATCCAGTTCTAGTACAGCATCATGTGAAATTGCCCCTTTTGATTCATCTACTGAACAGTCATGAACTGCAGCTGTGGATTTACTATGCTGGCTTAGGATCTTTGCAAGCACACAGACTCATTTTCAAGAAAAGCAACACAATGATGGATGCCAGTATAAATCTCCAAAATAGATACTGTAAGACTCAGCAAACAAATTAATGACTCTAGGTATCTCAGCAATTCTGTAAGCCACATTGTTCCTTTCATATGTGGAGCTAATAGTTATATACAGACTTCCAGGCAGCAATATATTTTGTGAAATATCTAAATATATGTTATTGGAAAGGAAGAATTGTTGGCGATTTGCATGTTATCTCATATTTTATGAAAGTATTTGCACATCATAGGACAAAAAAATTCTGTTAAAATATTTGCATATTAGACAATCAATTTCTAATGATAAAGAAAATTGAACACTAAAAATTGCTTAAAGAATCAGCCTATTGGCAACTTAATCCTCATCAAACAAAACTTTCAAGATCATGTTAGACAAATACTGCCAGTAAGGTCTTACATATTTAATTTATCTTGGATAAAGGACAAGATGGGCTACAGTCAACTCCATCAAAAGTCACTTTCAATTATACTAGTTTAATAGAACATCCTTACTTGAAAATCAGGATATTGAGGTTAAAGTCTTGCTCCCCTTACTCTCCCCAGGTCAGTTCAAGTACTCTGGAACCAGAGACTAAGTATATGTTCTGCAAAAATCTGCAGTGCATTCTCTCAGTGGTAGAGACAATGTTATTTAATTGTTAAAAGACCCTGAAGAGTTTGATTGGTGATAAAGAAAACCTGAAAGAAAGGTACAGTGATGTGATTTTTGACCTTGTAAGGTGTTGTGGTTTAACCCTGGCCAGCAACCAAGCTCCACACAGCTGCTTGCTCAATCCCCCTTACCCAGAGGGTTGGGGAGGAGAATCAGAAAGGAACGTAAAACTCAGGGGTTGAGATATGAACAGTTTAATAGGTAAAGCAAAAGCTGCACATGCAGGCCAAGCAAAACAAGGAATTCATTCACCACTTCCCATGGGCAGGTGCTCAGCCATGCCCAGGAAAGCTGGGGTCCATCACGCGTAACAGTTACTTGGGAAGAGAAATGCCATCATTCTGAATGTCCCCCACTTCCTTCTTCTTCCCCCAGTTTATATACTCAGCATGATGTCATATGGTATGGAATTTCCCTTTGGCTAGTTGGGGTCACCTGTCCTGGCTGTGTTCCCTCCCAATGTCCTGTGCCCCCTGAGCCCTCTTGCTGGCAGGGCCTGAGCAGTCATGTGAAAAGTCTGACACTGAAGCTGAAAAGTCCTTGACTTAGTATAAATACCACCCAGCAACAACTAAAGACATCAGTGTCCTGTCAGCATTGTTCTCACATCATAGCCAAAACACAGCACTGTATTAACTATAAGGAAGAAAATTAACTCTATCCCAGCTGAAACCATAAGACTTGGAGGAGGGGACATAATTTGCCACATAAAATATGGAAGGTTTGACTTCTGGTGTCTTGGATTGTTTTAATGTAGCAGATTGTCTGACATTGCAGAGGTCAATGTTAAACTAAGTTTTTGGAACTGTTGTGGTTGTTCACTGTGGCTAGAGTGTCTCTCCCCATGAAAAATCTGAGATAAGCAGTCACACTTACTGCTGGTATAGATGATGCTAGGGCATTATTATTCACAGATGGGTGTTCCTACCACCACAATATTATACTTAAGAATTCAAGTATTAGCTCAATAGAAAAGATATTTGGTTTTGAATTCATGTAAAGATTTTCATCTGTACTGAACAGTATAGAAAGACTCAAACTGTACATTGACAATTGTCTAATACAGAAGACAGTCTAGACCTCTTATATAAACTTGGGTAATGCTACATTTGGAAGAAACATCAAACAAGGAATACTGACCCTGAAGTAATATAGTGCTTTGAATAAGTGTCATGTAAAGGAGAAAAGAAACAAGTCACGTCTCTATAAATAAACAGGGAAAAACACCCCAAAAAACAAAACCCAAAAAAGCATTTCTGTTCAAACACTTCCCTTATCTTACAATAAGTGGAGTAGTTCCTGCGCTTGGTTTTGTTACTGCTTCCTAAATCAGAAAAAATTTCAGACTCACATGTAAAAATAGTAAAAAAAGTGAGGATGCTAACATTATGGAAAATAAGACAAGACTATCAAAGTTGACAGACATCAATAAGAATGGAAGAAGCAAAATTTTTGTTACAGTGAAAATTACAGACTTAGCTTGCTGCTCTACCACACATTAATCAAAAGTCTGACTATGAGATATTTATTGGCTTTAATTGGTTTGCTTCTCACTTTAGAGTGAATAGCTGAAACTGTGTTACAGTATTAATGAGTACAATTGATCTTCTAGACTCAGCCTTCCAATATACAAAGTTAATATAGGAGTATATATTAGGTTTTAAGAGGAAATTTGTCTTTTCCTTTGTCTATGACTTATTTATGTGAGGCATTTCAAATATATAGACTTGTAATTAGTTCTCTGTGGTCTAATGGATTTTAATTTAGTAGTGAAGTTAGGAGCAGACAGGTAGAGTTTGCAGTGCTGGAAGTCATATCAGCATTGATAAAAGTTACAATGGACAGCACACTCATGAGCTAAGATCTGCCATTCAAATTTTCTGGCAATATCAAACCTGTCAGCAAATGTAATTCATGCCTAAAGACAAGATGACACAGAATTGTTGAGATGGTCTGTTAAGAGTAATGGAAATCTCAAAAAAGTAAAGCAAAGAAAAAAGAAAAGAAAAGAAAAGAAAAGAAAAGAAAAAAGAAAAGAAAAGAAAAGAAAAGAAAAGAAAAGAAAAGAAAAGAAAAGAAAAGAAAAAAGAAAAGAAAAGAAAAGAAAAGAAAAGAAAAGAAAAGAAAAGAAAAGAAAAGAAAAGAAAAGAAAAGAAAAGAAAAAAGAAAAGAAAAAAGAAAAGAAGAAAGAAAAAAGAAAAAAAAAGAAAAGATAAAAAATAAATCATGTACTTTTCAAAAACTAAACCAAAAACATTGTCAAGAACCAGCAAAAAATTGAGGAAACATAATAATTCAAGTAAGAAAAGGGAATTAACAACTTGGGAAGTATATTTAAATAAGCTATATGGTCTCAGTAATAAAGGGTGATATTACTCAACCAGTCTTCATAAGGTGGTTGTAAAGCAGTTAAAGTCTCTAGGATCTCAGAGGTGTAGCCAAAAAGTATATATGTTGGTGACGGTAAATACTAAGAGGGAGATAAGGCTGTTGCTGCATTACTGAAAAATGTGGTTGGCTACTGGTAAATAGTTTACATTTGTTGCTGAAACAAAAGTAACCTTAAGACTATCCAAAACAAGTTACTGTCTGTGGAAAACTAGATTACAAACTTGGGTCTATAGGAGAATCCATTTTCTGTAATTTTTTTTTTTTAAGTGTTGACAAAGTCTTAGGAAACATCTCTGTCAATCTGAGTTCTGGACTTGTATTTGTGTGTTAGTTTAGTCTTTCTAGATAATTAGCTTCTTTTTGTGATGTGTTCTGTTGTCTAGACTGGAGAAGTCAGCCTAAGCCCATCTTTTGGTACTGAAGATATTGAAAATTTCCTAAAGCAAAACAATGGAGGTAAACAAGTGATTTATCAGAGACTGTTTACAACTGTTATGGAAAACTATCTTCACTCTAGTATTACTCTGTTGCCCAGCTACAAAGAATTAATCAAGTGTGGCACAGGCAGAGGTTTTCTCCAGAACATGTTGCTGTGCATCTGTTGGGCAACAGAAATAACGCACTACTAGTTACGGTGCTACATTTTTTTATTAGGTGATCTTTCAGTATTTTTATTTGGGCAGGAAGAAAGTCACTCTGTAGAAATTGTCCTTAAAATCACATTGTTGGGGAATTCTAACTCAATTAAAATATTGTGAATTGGAAAAATCATGACACAACAAATAGTTTTCAATACCTACAATCAGAATTAAAACAATACAGAGGAAAAAATATAAAAACAAAACCAAAACAAAACAAAAAACAAACAAACCCCAATCCCCTAACAGATTGTATGCCAAATGTGGCATGAATGCCTCTCAGATTACTTTGTAGGGATGTGTTAATTCTTGAGCAACTCTATTGTCCTGAATCTGCTTGGTGATCTGTGCAAAGTGTTGTTTTTATTCCATAATCTTAGAAATCCTGAGAAGTGTTTCACTACTTGTGACATTTTAGGGATGTGAAAACTGCTACCAATCAATTGGATGTCTTGCATTTACAGACTGATGGGTGTGGGCTGGCTCTGAATTTACAAGATAAACCTTCTACAAAATGCAGATTATATTTATCTAGATTAATAGGATTTAAGCATTTCTGTTCATATAAAGGTAATGGTATTTCTGTGTGAAAGCTGTGCTGTGACAGATTTGATTGATATGTTTCAATGGAATTTGCACAACAATGTGACCAAAGCAGCAGCACTTGCTAGAAATATTTTGAGTTTACAGTTCTGAAAGTAAATTAACTTAGTCAGATAGTTACATTTTATAAATGAACTTGATAGATTTTTATAACTTGTTTCCTCTTGCATTTTTATTGAAATGATCTGCATGTTATACCACAAATGTTTTAGATCACATTTGCTAAATTTACTGAAAAAGTTACATGTTGTCATTGCTGATAATCTCCAGATGGTATACAAACTTCTTCCTTCCTTTTGCATGGTATGCCATAATAGACAACCATAAAGGAGAAAGACTTGTTATTTTTGATTGTGTGATTGTCTCATGTAAGCTTTAAGTTCTCTGCCTAATAAGGCCTCTTAAAAATGTTGTAATGTTAATACAAAAAGACATGTGCGACTAAATGAAAACACCTTTAAATTCCATTAGTGATGGAAATTTTGTGTACAGTTTTCATGGCTGAAGAAGGAATTGGGGACATACAAATGAATCTTCCATTTAAGAGATCAAAAGTTAGATGGACATTCTTTTTCACACACTAGACTATGACTGGTATTTTACTGTTAGGAAAAGATTTATTAGACTTAATTATGTATAAATTAAAATTACTAATAAGTCTTTGCAATTTGAATAAAAATTTGTGCATTAATTAGTCTCATAAAAATCCAGTAAAGAATTCTTAGCTGCTCTATTTGTAGTACCAGAGTCTAAACCTCTAACTCATTTATAGTGGACCTATTATTCTGTGTGTTCATACAAGACTTAGGAAGATAGAGCTGAAGCTTAAACTACTATTGCTGTGGTACACATACCTGAATATACACACAGCATGTCCAGTAGTAAACTATTAGGAAATTGCCTTTACATTCTTAATGTGACTTAATAGGAGAAGTTTTATTAATATTTATTTAATTATATAATTATTTTTTTCTCTCACAGTGGGTTACTGACTTATTTTCTCACAGGAAAATATAGTTGCTTTTTCCACTACATTTCAAATTTTAAGTTTAAAACATCTAGGCAATTCTGTTTGGTGTTGAATTGTTGACAAAAAATAAAAAAGGCAAAATTAATAAAAAAAGTCATAGTATATTCTTTCTATAACTGTTCTCATTTTTAAGATGTTACTAATTTTTAACTAACATTTCCAAAAATTTCCAAACCTTTGATCTTGAACATTGACAGCTGCTGTGAAAGTTCCAGTTAGAATAAATTAAGTATGCCAAAATTATAAGAGTATAATTGGTAACCTTATTTATAGAGAATACTTTTTTCTGCTCTGTTCATTCCTGTAAATAAAAATGTATATACTTGTAGCATTTTATGTATATGTGACTTCCTTCATATACAATAGCACTTTCAGAGTGATTGGGAGTCTAAAGTCTTAGGCATGAATTGCAGTATTTCAGCTCTGATGGTATAAATGTCATCTGTCTTAGGCATAGGTCAGAAATAGTCCACAAGACTTATTCAAAGGTCTCTAGCTTGTAACTAAGGATGACTCTCTGTTAGTTTAGATGCACAGGGAATTTGCTGTAATCCTAAACCAAGAATGTTTCATATAGGTAACCATCTAGAGACAGTCAACATACCCAGATAGACCAGTAAGTATCCATACGTGTTTGTCTGGTGTTGTGCATGTGCCAGCATTCCCTTGATTTTATTTATAACTTCTTTTTCCAAAAGCTATAAATGTAATGGAAAGATCCCATGCAATCTAGGAGTAAAAATCAGTATTGATCTCATTCCTCCCATCTTTGGTAGTTGGGCAGTATGCTGAAAAAAGAATAAAATACTTATCCAGAAATCTCCTCTTGTTGGCAGCAAGCAGAGTTACACTTAATACAAAATTCACCTAGAACTCTGCAGTAATTGGTAAAAGTAAATAATCCTCTGATCAGTAGCACATTCTAGAAAGATGTTGCTGATTCAGCTAAAGTCTTAAACATCTTTCCAATGAATATATCTTTGCAATACTGCAGTAATTTAAACCATAATTATTTTCATTAAGTCTTTCTTTACCTAACCTGTTTTATTCATGCTATTATAATTCACCATATACTATTCACAAAGCCCAGGCTATTTCATATTTCATTTCATACTCAACTGTGACTGATTAGTTCAAGCACATTGCGTGATCATGCATATACATTGGCACATTTTCCATAATTTTGTCTTCAGATTTGGCAGGTTTTGTCTTCAAGGAAATGATTTGAACTAACGAGGTGCAAATTTCTTTATGTAAATCAAGGAACAACAACAAAAACAACAACAACCCTGAGCTTCCTTGATCAGAAAGTTGTCTAACCATATGCAGTTGATACAGTAGCAGGACACAGGCTTACCTTAAGACTTAAGCTTTTTGGACAGTTTTATTTAAGATAGCAGCCAAGAGCAGTAGTCTTTCTTCAAAATAAATTTTCAAATTATGAACATTTTAAAACTAAGCTACAGCAACTTCCATTATTGCAAGTTGTTAAGAAAATACCTTTTTTTTTTTTTTTTTACTGTTATGTCAATCAGTCTTCATAGTATGAAGGTGTATTAACTTTTTAAGTATATGTTAATTCGCATAATATTCTAGAATGTAATGAGGTAGTGGAATTTTACTGGACTTTGGTATTGTTAATGCTTAAGTAAAACAAATTAAAGGACAGTCTAGCCTGGGAAATAAGGACTTTACTTCTTGGAAACTTAGAAACGTCCATGAAGAATAAAGGATACCTCTGGACAACCAAGATAATGTCAACATCCCAGGCCCACTAACAGATCGTTGAAACCCTCCCAGTGTTGTCTGGTATCATAGAAAGTGCCAAAATACTGAAAAAAAAAAGTAGTTGCTTTGCAAAGTTTTACTATGATTAGTTATTGGTAGTGTTGGTGTTACCAATTAGTCAAATTACATTATACCTGAATCTTTCAAGTGTGTAAAATCACATTTGGGGTGCCCTGATATGGCTGGGATGCTTCATGTGCATGAACAAATATTTAGTCTTGTAATTCAATACTTTCCTCCCTAGTCCTTCTCCTTGGTTGGCATGGGCTAGTTGTTAATTTTCCTGACAAAGTTCAAGCTCATATGACCTGGCTGCATATTGTAGGAGGAGAGACAAAGCAGTCTTGTCCTGAGAAAAGGAGGAAATAATATAACAGGACAAAGGTACTAGAGTACTTATTTAATACAATGATGGATATGGTACAAAGCACTTGAGTAACTTCCTAGCTAAAATACTTTTTATAATAGTCAGATTATGGTTCAAGTCCTCTCAACTCTTTGATCTTTTTCTACTGATTTTTCGGAACTGGCTAGCTCTTTGGTTTTTTTCATTAATTATTTGTAGGAGGATTTTGTTTGCAATAATTTTATGCCCTTTATGTAGTATTATCAAATACTGAGTTTCATGCAAAGCTTAACAGTTTAATGTATTTATGTTTCTTAGAAATATATTTCAAAAAATGATTGAAGCCTTTGATCTCCGGACTGGTCTTTTGTTGATTTTTTCCCCCCCCAAATCTAGCTATGTCATGCAGGTCTTCAAGTGTCTAACATGACTCACAGTTGTGGATTGGGTTTTTATACAAGTCCTTTTTATTAGAATGATTTTGAGCTGCAGGAACTATGTTAGTTCTATAACCAAATGGCATGCACTGAAGTTTGTAAGGACATACTCAGGTTAAAGCTAGCTATTAGAAAGGATAAAAAGCACTGCCTAACCATAGAATGCATATAGAATCATAACAACCAAAAGCACAAGAAGGGATCTTCAGAAATCTCAAGCAAACACCAGCTGTATTGACTTAGCTTCTTACCTTGTTTGCAGCTTGCAGCTTAGTGTTGCTGTGGTTACATGGTGATTATTTCTTTAGTTATTTTAAAATTTGATCAGTCATATTTATGGGCTGCAGTCTGATCATGAGGTGTTTCCTAATCAAATAAGCCTAGCAAAATCAAAAGCTTTTACTCAACTCCTTTCGCATCCAAAGTCAAAGTCAAAATTTAATTCAATGAAATTTTTAAATTACACTAACAGTACTTAGAATTAAGAGCTTGTTATCACTGATGGTTAATGTTTGTCATTATACCTTTGAAAGAAGTTTTACTGAAACTCACTTGAAAAGGGTTAAGTAACAAAGTAGCTTAAATATTCAAACACTTTTTCTTTGTGTTTCAGCAAAATACCAGGTTTGAAAGTTTAGAAATTTTAAAGGGAAGGTGTGTATCTCTGTGAATCTATATGGCAAGGCATTGTAGTATAAGTGAAAGAATATATTACTGAAACAAGAAGTTGGTGAGTGTATCTGTTAGGTGTTCTTTAGTATCTTCTAGCTACACAGATGAATTTGGATGCAGAGATTTTAATCAGTCATTTGAATTAGTAATTATTTGATTAAACATAAATTAATATTGAGATCTGGAAACAAGACTTGTTTTTGTTACTTCAAGCTCTAAATTCATACTGATGCCACATTCTAAAGTAAAAGTGGTTTAGCTCTGTACCGTAAGTTTATATCTGGAACACAGAAAATTTATATTAATTGCCACTAGAATTCCTTCTTAACACAAAATAGCATTTGAGACCATAGCTACTGATCTAAATTGTTTTTCTTCTTGAAATCAGTATTTACCATATAAAGTTTTTTATTAACCATCTTAGCTTTTGAATCACTGTTCTGCACACCCAATTAAAAAGATTTGTAGTGTACTTTGCATTCACAACTCGGCTGATGAGTGTCAGTTTTCATTTATTTTACTTTCTCACCCATCCCTGAAATTTCCTCTTTAGCTTAAACAAAGGGTTGAGGGATTACTCAAAGCTGGTGCTGGATTTTTCTTGGCTTCATACTCCAGCAGGTGGGGTGGTTTTTTTCCATTTTTTTTTTCTGCTCTGAGAATATAAAACAGTAAATTCTAAGTTCTGGCATTTTGGGGGAGATAATTCTCCCACTCTAACTTAAATTATTTAACAACTCGTTCATAAAATTAAGGAATTATTTTCAGAACTGTAGTTTTACATGGCAATATAGAAAGAATCATGAATAAAGATAAAATTTAAAGCACTTAAACAGTATCATTAAGATTGTTTGATGACTGATGTTAAAATCATATCTAAACTTAATTATTTTGATTAAATGGATCTCAGGCCATTACTTTTGACATCATATACAATAAACACACAATGCATACTCCGAAATACAGGCATATACAGCCATGAAAGAACTAATGATTTTAACCTCTTATCCTTGCTAGACTTCACGTCTTCCTTAGGCTCTGGAACCCTAAAGAATAATGTGTTTTCAGGTATGGTATTTGCAGGAAGGCAATATAGCACAAATCAGATTTGTAGCGATATTTGTGATTACAATAAAAAGATTACACAATAAAAAGATTTAATCTGTTTATAATGAAAAAATTCCCTTACAATAATATATGGAATTCCTTCATGTATTATTTTGAACATAACAGCTAAAGCTTTTGCACAAGTGTACAAATGGTTAATATTTTTGTTGAGAAATTTTGTTGTTTTGCTCTTCCTGGCATAAAAGTTGAGTTTAACATCAGAAACCAGAAAGGTAGAGTATAATTTTTTGCTGAATTTTTATACAAAAAACCCCAACCAATAACCCCTTTAATTTCTGTTGCTTCCTCTTTCTTATCATCCTACCTACACAGTGAGGATCTACTTAATATGTATTCAGGGTGTCTAGCTATTAGACCTATCACTGCCGACCTGCAGAAGCTGCTAAACATGTAAAAATGCATTTCTCACCTTTTATGCCTCAGGACAACATTTGTTATTTCATCAAGGATTCTTAAATTAATGAACTGAGCCATTATGTTTTGCTTTTAGTTTTTTAGTTATGCTTTTGATTTTATGAGGGGCAGGAAAGGAAAATGAAGGACTTCTTTTACTTATTTTCTTTGATCCCTAAATTCTCTTTTATCCTTTGTTTGGCAGTACATTATCAATTTTTCATGTTTGACGCCCTTTCTAGCTCAGATCTTTTCAACCTTGCAATGGTAATAGCTGCTAATCTGTGGGTTGCATTTAACTCTGACTGATCTAGTAGCATTAACTTTGCTCTTGATACTTCTGAAACTGGAACAAGACACAACTTTTGGAGATGACACTCATTTCCAAGGTTAAAATTACTTTTTATTTTCCACATGAAGTTTGCTTCATTATTCTCTATAGGTAATGATTACATCTAGCCTGGGCTCTCAATAGATCTCTTTCTTCTCATAAATGTGAGGAAGGGAAAAGAACAACAGAAACAGATTGAGAAGAATGATCACTAAATAGATTGTATTCATCAGCAAGTCATGAGCCAAGAGCATGAAAATAATCTCTTTTTCAAAAGAACCTTGTTAGCATTCATAAGAAGATCCAAGAAGTTTATTACAATGATGTCATATTACAGATGTTAGTAAAAGTTGGGTTTTTTTAAGAAAGGACATAGGAAGTAAAATATGGGTTTTTTTTTCAGAAAAGAATGTTACTTTTTCTTCCAAAGTAATTTGGCTGATATTCTCAAGGTTTTTAATATATAGCTTAAAAATAAAAATAATATGTATATGATAAAAGTAAAAGTGAATAACATCATTGGTGTGTAAGTCAAGCTCAAAACTTATTGGCATTGGAAGGAAAAAAAATCCCTGATTTTTTTTTTTTTACTTGAATGTGTCAGATGTATACTTTTGTTAATTATTAAACTGTAAAACAGGTAAGAGCTTTTACAATTAAACAAATATCCTTTGTTCTAAAATGCCACGTGGTCCAAAAGGAAAGTTTGATAAGAACATATCCATTGTAACCACTTTTTCACTGGGTGTTATGGTTTAACCCTGACTGGTAGCTAAGTATTGTGCAGCCGCTTGATCACTGCCTTCTCACCCAAAGGGACTGGGAAGAGAATCAGAAAGGGATGTAAAACTTCAGAGTTGATATAAGAACAATTTAGTAATTGAAATATTATTATAATTATAATAGTAATAATAATAAAATAATAGTAATAATAGTAACTATAATAATAACAACAACAGTTGTAATGAAAATGGGGGAGAAGCGGAGAGAAATGAAATCCAAAGGGAAGGGAGGAAAGAAAGCAAGTGACATATGGTACAATTGTTCATCGCTTGTTGAACAATGCCCAGCCAGTCCCCGAACAATGACTGACAGCCCCAGCCAATCCTCCCCCCTGCCCCCCACCCCCCACCCCCCACCCCCGCCCAATTTATATAACAAGCATGACACCCAATGGTATGGGGTACTTCTTTGGCTAGTTTGGGTCAGCTGCTCTGGCTGTGACCCTGTCCTAATTTCTTGTGCCCCTCCAGCCCTCTTTCTCGCAGGTCCTGAGTAAACTAAAAAGTCTTTGACTTGGTATAATTATCACTAAGCAACAACTAAAATCATCAGTATATCAACATTGTTCTTGCACCAAATCCAAAAGACAATACTGCAGCAGCTACTAAAAAGAAAATTAACTCAATCTCAGTCAGAACCAGGACACTGCGAAATGTCTGAAGTAAGTGGACAAAACCTAGAGAGAATAAAAAGAAGCAAGAACATAAAACAGTTTATTAATTGAAGGATGCACTTGAGTAATAATTTCTGCATTAAGTACCTGTTGTATCCTAGGGTATAACTGTTCATTTTCCTTTTTTGTTGTCCATAAAAGGGATTTAAAATTTGAGTTTTATCTTAATATGGAAGAGAAATCTATCTCAAGAGAACACCAAATAAAATATAAGATTTTGGTTAAAAAGTTTTCACTACAGCTTCTGCCCCTAGAAAAGCTGATAAATTTGATCATTTACTTTGATAATCACATACATTATAATCAAGAAACCGTGAATATGACTGTGGCGGGTTAGCCCTGGCTAACAGCCAGTGCCCACCTAGCTGCTTCCTCACACCTGAACCCCCAGCAGGATAAGAGGTAGAAAAGAGGTTTGGGAAAGCTTGTGGATTGATGAAAAGATATGAGATTAAGACACAGAATCATGGAGTCATTTAGTTTGGAAAAGACTTCTAAGATCATCAAGTCCACTGCCAAGTTCACCAATAAATCATGTCCCTAAGAGACACAACTACATGTCTTTTAAAAATCTCCAGGGATAGTGACTCAACCACTTCCCTGGGCAGTCTGTTCCCATGTTTGGCCACTCTTTCAATGAAGAAATTTGTCCTCATATCTGATTTAAACTTCCCCTGGTTCTACTTCAGAGTATTTCCTCTTGTCCTATTGCTTGGGAAAAGAGACTGACACCCATCTTGCTCCAGGGTCCTTTCACATAGTTGTAGAGAGCAATAAGGTCTCCCCTCAGACTCCTTTTCTCCAGGCTAAACAATCCCAGTTTCCTCAGCCACTCCTCATGAAATTTGTGTTCCAGACCCCGCACCAGCTTTGTTCCCCTTCTTTGGACATGTTCCGGCACCTCAATAACTTTCTTGTCGTGAGGAGCTGAAACTGAACACAGTATTCAAGGTGCAGCCTCACTAGTGCTGAGTACGGCGGGGGGGGGGGACGGACGGACGACAACCACTTCCTTAGCCCTGCTGGCCACACTGTTTCTGATACAAGCCAGGGTGCTATTGGCTGCCTTGGCCACCTGAGCACACTGCTGGCTCATAATCAGCCAACTGTTGACCAACACACCCAGGTCCTTTCCCACCAGGCAGCTTTCCAGACATTCTTCCACAAGCCTGAAGTGGTGCATGGAGTTGTTTGGACCCAAGTGCAGGACCCAGCACTTCTCGTTGAACCTCGTACAAATGGCCTCAGCCCATTGATCCAGCCTGTCCAGCTCCCTCTGCAGGGCCTTCCTGCCCTCAAGCAGATCAACACTCCCCTCCAGCTTGCTATCATCTATAAATTTAACTCAGGGTGCACTTGATCCCCTCATTGATCCAGATCATTGGTACAGATATTATACAGGACTGACCGGCTGCCAACTGGATTCAACTCCACTCACCACCGCTCTTTAGGCTCAGTCTTCCAATCAGTTTTTGACACAGCTTAGATTACACCTCTTCAAGATATAAGGAAGCATTTTGTCCTGGAGAGTGTTATAGGAAATGGTGTCAGTGGCTTTACTGAAGTCCAGGCAAACAACATCCACAACCTTTCCCTCATTCACTGATTGGGTCATACTTTGTCACCATGCTTCATCTGGCATCAAATAAAAGATAAAGATTCTCCTTAGCCCTTCTTTTGTTGCTAATGTATTTATAAAAAAAAAATTATTGGGGTTTTTTTGGCAGTAGCCAGATTATGTTCTAGTTTGGTTTTGACACTTCTAATTCTTTCCCTGCATAACCTTATGACATCCTTGTAGTCCTCCTGAGTTGCATGCCCATGACAAGTCTTCCAAAGGTCACAAATTCTACTTCTTTTCCTGAGTTCCAGCCAAAGCTTTCTGTTCAGCCAGGCCAATATTCCCCAGCAGCTCATTTTACAGCACATGGGGAGAGCCTCCTCCTGTGCCTTTAAGATTTCCTTCTTGAAGAATGTCCAGCCTTCCTGGACTCCTTTGCCCTTCAGGACTGCCTCCCAAGGGACTGTCAGCCAGTTGCCTAAATAGGCCAGTCTGCCTTTTGTTAGCCATAGTAGAAGCTCTGCTGACCCCTGTCCTTACTTATCTAACAATAAAAAATGCTTACCATTTTGTGATTGCTATGCCCCGGACAGACTCCAGCTATCACATCACCCACAAATCCTTCTCTGTTCACAAATGGCAGGTCCAGCAGGCTGCCTTCCCTGGCAGGCTCACTCACCAGACAGGGAGATAGCTTGCCAGTTGCTGTGACTAGAACACACTCAACTTGGGGAAAATTAGCTTAAATTATTGCCAATTAAAATAAGTATGTGATTACTCATTTGAGTAGTGGGAAACAGGAAGAAAAATCTTAATCCAACCCCTTTGCTCTCCACTTTTCCAAGTTTATCTTCACTTTTTCACTCCAGACACCATTGCCCTCTCACTAAGCAGAACAGGGGGGGTATAGGGGCGGGGATTTACAGTCACTACACAGCACTTCCTCTCTGCCGCTCCTTCCTCCTAACATCTTTCCCCTGCTTCAGCATGGTCTCCCCATCCCCATGGCTTGTGTTTCCTTCAAGAATATCCAGCTGCAGCTGTATAGGTCTTCCAAGGGTTGCAATCTGGAGGTCTGCTCTGCCATGGTGAACCTTCTCCTCCTACTCTGACCCTGGTATTCCCTCTGGTATTTCTCATTTTTTTTGATCTATGTCTGGCATTTTTTGCCCTTTAAACATGTTTGTACAGTGGCACCACACGGGGCTGACAGACTCAGCCATGTCCTGTGGTGGGTCCGTTGGAGCTAGTTGAACCAGCTGTGTCTGGAATGAAACAGCTCTTGGTGCCTTTCCACAAAGGCCACCTCACCAACACCCAATACACTGACAAAGAAAGAAAAATGAGCTAGTGTTCTATAGGAAAAGGACGGCAAAACTGTTCCACATGATGAAGACTGTAATCTAGGAATTTTTAGTTGTTCTTGAAGTTATAGTGATTTCATGAGCATGCATTATAAGTACTTTGTAACATTAATAATGATAACGCGAAACTATTTGAAAGTGATTATATTTAGGATGTGGTTGGACAAAGGGTTTTCTCCTCAGCTGGTCTGTTCCTGGAAGAAGATTGGAAAGATGTGCTGTCCAAGCATTCTCTTTCTCTCTCCATCTATGGTCAGAACCAGGACTATTACTGTCTCATGAATTATTCATAATCAGATGACTTGTACACTGACCTTAAGGAATTTGTCAGCTTCAGCCACAAGCATGAGACATGATTTCAGTGAACATACAAACAAATACACAAAAAATGCATATGTTAGCATTTGCTAATATAATTATGTGTTTAGAATGCAGTTGTGTTGTTCTGTACACCAAATATTTACTACGGAGAACATGGCTTCCAGGTAGCACTAGTAACATACCTCTGGGGCAAAGTGTGTTCTGAGCATCAGTTTGGAGCATCCGTTTTATCATGCATAACCTATTGCATGCGTTGCTTTAATGAATAACTCAAATTGTATAATTACTTGTGGGGCAACACTGAAATCAGTGATTTTTATTTTTTTTTTCACCCCACATACTCTGAGCCTTTCCCTTATTTTAAGGTTGGTAGAAAGTCAGACTACCTTTTTGTGAGTCATGATTCAGAGAGACTGATACGTTGCTCATCTCTTCCTTTTCCAAGAGTTATGGAAAATGAGTAATTTCCCATCCCTGAGAAACAAATCGTCTTACATCTTTTTTAATTGGGCCCATTTCAGAGTTTCTCAAGCTGGTACACAGGTGACATGCAGTAATTCTTGATGTTTGCTGGGGAGGTGGCAATGCTATGCTGATTGTGTACTCACAATAAATCATGTTAAAAGAGTGTGACAAAGTTCAGTGCTCTTCTGATGTCATTTTTCCACACAAGCAGTTAGTGCTGCAAAAATGTCGTGTGATCATGATGATAGGCAACAGAAGAATGATGAAAGTTTGTTCTGATGATATATTACCTGTGTGAAAATACTGGAATATCATGACTGAATATTCAAACTTTGGTTCAGGCTTTGCTCACACAGCTTTAATGGGCTGTTAATTTTACACAATTTGCAATGCATATGCAACAAAGGTACGTTTTTGTCACCAGAGAAAGGCACTCATAAAAATTCTGGTATATTTAAATGTGTGCAAAATATTTTGTTTCATCTTCAACAGTTCTGAGACTCTTGTAACCCTTTGAGTTGTGAACAGATGACGTGTCTGTCATGAGACATTTTTACTTCTCACATTTGATGAGAGAGAAAACCCTATATTAAAATACTCTGTGAAGTATATAATATGTGAAGTATCTTTTTCTCAACATCCATTCTCATAAGACTATGACATACTCTTCAAGTAGGGTCTATGACTCTTCCTAGAAAGACAACAAGATCAGATGTCTGCCACACTGAAAATAGTGTGACACAGCTGGTTTTATAATGGATAGCAGCTGCAGGAACTGTGACAGCTGAGAAAGGAGCTTTTGCATACAGAAGCTGGAAAAACTGATGTGGATTTTATAGAATACATAGTAATCAATCACAATGGACTAGATGTTAGATTTAAAATGGTTTCCTGAGGTGAAAAGACCAAGATTTGTTGTAAATACCAGTATATATAAAATTTAATTATTTTTTTGTGCTAATAAAATATTTTGGCTACAGTACAGTATTATCAGTTTTACTGTGGTTGCATCATGTAACATTATATGCAGGAAGGGGAGTAAAAAAAGTTGAGAAAAGCAGTCTTAAATGATACTCAATGATAATTTAGAAGGAACATTATGTTCTCCTGTCCTTAATGGAAGTCACAACTGCACTGATGAACACAGTCATTGATAGTAAAGCAAAGTCATTAGTAATCAAGTCACTAATTGAGAATTTTAACTCCATATAAAAGCTGCATAGATACTTCACTTGGGTACTCCCAGGATATTTTCAAGCATATTTCCAGTTAAATTTGTATTGAGGAACAGACAGTAGAATGGTAAAATATTTTCATCAGAATGAGTGGGGTTGTTGCTCTTCCTTTCACCTGTATATGTATTCCTGTTCTGCTATGAAGATGTTGGCAGGAATGTAGGCTGGAACTGTATGAGCACAACTGTTTGATAAGGGCAACCTGGTCTACTTTACCCTGTTTTGAGCAAGGAGGTTGGACTAGACTATCTAGAAGTTCCTTTCAATCTCAACCATTTTGTGAATTTATAGACTAGAATAATATAGCATAGCACAGCATAGCATAACATAGCATAGCACAAAATGATCTTAAACATTGCAATAGCACTTAGATTTTCTCACTTCTTAAGATAGGCAGTGTAATGTATGGCAAACCTACACAGTGATCTTACTAGACATTCAGCTGTTCAAGCATTTAACAACTTCCATTTTAGAGTACTCCCCAAATGCAGTGAATTACAAAAAAAAATAAAAAATCAAATCTACAAGTGGTTCACTTTTACATATTCATGGTGAGAAAAAAAAAAAATCAGATAAACATGGAGAAAAATTCATTCTGTGGTATTTCTAGCAGAGACTTATATATATCAATATTACTGTATCTTGATTTGGTTTTCTTTTCTTATGCTAAGGAATCTAGACTCCTTCCAGTAACATATCTGCTGGTGTTCAGCTCATGGTCTTTCAAAATCTGTAATTTCTTATGAAAATTTTCTTTCTGCTGAGATGGTCCCTGCATTATGTTTGAGCACCTGGTTATTTCTCACACAGTTTCATAGAAGTCAGTATGCAATGGTATAATACAGATGTAATTTGTTAAAATAAAGACTGCAGGATGCTTCAAAACTTTTGTAAAGCAAAATGGGAAAATCCCACAAAAATAAATACTGCACGGTAGGCAAAAGAATGGTTTTGGACATCCAAGTATGTCTTCCATTCCATCAGCCTGTGCTAAATTAGGATCAGATGCCTGTTATGATTTATCTTTTCCTTCATAGGACAACCATGGTTTTAGATATCCTATTTGTTTTTCAGAAAGTACAGAAGCCCAGATTAGTTTAACTTTTCTAGAACACCATAATATTTAATGTACTCTTTTCAAGAGTAGAATGATTCCACTCTATTTGAAAATGTCTTTTTTATGTCTTCTTTCTAATGCCTTCTTCAAATATCTTAACATCTACTTTCTTTTAGAATTTTTCACTATTATTTTAAAATACACTGATTTTTGAAATTATTTTCTCCCCTCCCTGATATATACTATACAAGTATAAAAGTGTAATTGCCATGTTCAGAAGACTGAATCAGAATTCCCAATAAAACAGCTACAGGTCAGAAGTTCTTCTATCAGAGTACGCCAAGTATGAAACTGAAATACTTTGTGGAAATCTGTAATTTCTGTTGAATTTTTTCTTTGGAAATTAGCAAGAAACTTTATAGCTGGTATTCTTAATTATATGTTACTATATATATATATTTGGCAGTATTTTAAAGTGCAATGTCAAAATATATTTTAAAAAATATTGTGAAAAATCAAACAAATAGATTTGGTGACCTTTGAATGTCCTGAACGATAGGTATTGAACTATAGATATATAGATAACAAACATCCTGTCAAAATGTACTTCAGTATAAAGTGAGTTAGGCCTTTACCTCCTACAGACCAAATGGGTAAAGAAGCTATTATATGGATACATTACTACTTAAAAGTGTGACAAGCTGTGAATTTCAGGCTATTCATTAGAAAACAGCTAGTGCATTACTATGAAGAAAGAATTAAAAGGTTGGTTGCCAGAGATGGTAATTGGCTTCCTCAAGAGATAGATGTGCTTTAAAATACACAATAAGAGAAGTCTACAACAGAAATATATATACTGGGTTCTACAAGACAGTCACTTGTACTTTAACTTTCCCTGTCATTAGGGTAATGGCACTTTAATGGCCCAAAACCCAACTAAACTTTGATGTTTCCCATGTCCATACAGTATATCTTCAGGTACTGCATTGTCAAACATTAACAGGTGATGATGTCTGTTAATATTTCTTCCCTTTCAAACAGTGGAATCACTGGGATGGCATTTTAAATGCATAATTATATTAATTAAACTATTTCTGTCTCCTGTTATAATGGTATTTTCCCATAGATCACGATTTCCATTTATCTGAAATATATCTATTATTGTAACTTCAAAAAATATTTTGTAGAAGTTTCAGATGACAATTCTTGTCCACCCATTAGGAAAATGTGGCTCTCCCCCTTACTTTTTAAGAACCTGTTACTTCTATAATTACCAACAATGGCAAAAATCTGTATATGTTAAAAAAGGGGAGGTATGTTAAGATTTCAGTTTATTAAGTATCATCAAGCTTCAGGCCATATACTTCAGATTTCAGCAATGGAAAGACACAAATACACAGACCCCTCCACCTCCATATGTGTATATGTAGTCAAAAATATATTTGAAAAATATCTGTTTGATTGCTGCTAGAAATTCCGTGCCTTTTTTATTTGCAGCAGAACTTAATTTTGTACTTTCATGAGGCTCAGTAATGATACAATTCAGTATGTCCTTATAAATAAAGATTTTTAATAGTAATAATAATAATAACAACAACAATACTTTCCTTCAACATTTCTGAATTTATATTTATAAAATCAGAGGTAACATAGGTAAGTATATGCTATTTTATTTTATTTACTTAATTACCAAGTCCTGCTTAGACAGTATTTCAACTCATCATTATGAATATCCATATATTTTCACAAAATGCCAATACTTTTACAGGCATCCATTTTCATATAGAGATGTATTCATATGATTACATGAACATTTCATAAAAGCAGAAATTTTGCACTGTGCGATAAATGTTGTACCTCTTGTGATGAGCATCATAGTTTCCTGTACTCTAAGAAAATCTCTGTAGTACCTCATAGAATAAGTATTAGATACTTCAAAGTTAATGAGAATATTTTTGTGCTTCAATGTTAATAAATAATGTATCCTTCCAAGTCTTGTATGAAAGGTGAAATCTATTAAAGATTCATATTTAAGAGAACATGGCATGTGTTTGATATTCAACTACAATTAATCAAGCTGTTCTGACTTCATCTGAATGCTAATAATAATTATTAATGTCTATCATGAGTTTTTGAATGAAATGAAGAAAGGTACTAAGGCAGCTAAAAGAAACCTTTTTTTTTACTTCATTCTTCAGTGTATTTTTAAATTAAGATAAAGTAAGGTGATATTTGTCATTGTATTCTGATACTTCTGTTTCTTTGAGCTGCAAAAAATGCTTCCTCATCAGTAGAACATATAAATTTTTAGAAATACTGATGGATGTCAGTTTAAGTTGTACTCCATTTGGTTTCAAGCATTTTAAAAAGGTTTTATTTTGCACAAAGCTTTCAGTTTAATTATAATATATGGCATAAGAAGTGAGTTTTCTATAAGGTGTCTAAAATTCTGATTAACTAAATGGTTAGTCAGGAATATCCCTCAGACCAAATATTGAATATTATATTCATTGAACTATTAATTTATTTTTTTTCTGAACAAAATTCTTCAAACCCAAATCTTTGAGAACAATATTTCAAACATGCAATCTATTAATTAAAATTGAATTATAATGATATCTTTTTATGACTGTGTTTTTTCAATGACAGATTCAAAATAAAGGACACAAATACCATTCCTGGTAAATTATATTTACCAGGAAAGTATCATAACTTCAATTAAGAGATGTAGAAACTAAGTCATACAAGAGTGAAGTGGCTCATGAATACTCATTAATTATATGTATTATACCAGAAACAAAGTAGTTAACTTAGTTATGCTGACCTTATTAAGAGTCAGCTTTTGATCTGGACAGACAACCTGACAGACATGAAAGGCATAAAGACACAATGTGGCCTGTTATAGACCATTAAGTATTTTTTAATATGCATTTGTGTACTTATTTTAGGTATTGACTATATGCCTCTAGTGCCAACTTTCAGCTCTGTTTTAGGTATTTTTCTTGTTTCAGGATATTTTAAAACTGAAACCTTCACTATGTTTAAATAAAATCTGTAATTCTATTTTCTCCTCTGTTAAAAAGAAAATGCCATCTGAGCTCAGTACGGCAAAGTAAGACATCAGTTGCCCACGTTGTATGATGGCATTATGCTATTATTATATTATATATATATAATCAGCTATATTTTTTTAATATATATATATATATATAAAATATATATAACTGAAGTCACATAATTCCTTCTGTGAGCCTAAGGAATATTTCTGTGGACGTATTTTGCTCTCATGTATTCTTGGGAAAGCAAGTAGGACCAATTTTGCCCAGCTTCATACACTAGTGACACAGCAAATCACTCACCCGCAGACGCTGGGAATAAGAAAATTAGAAATGTTCTATTTGGATTGATTTTGCCATTTAAATTAATTTTCAACAAAGTGTTTATAGATGCACCTGACCCTCTTTTTTTCTTTCTCATTTCTTATGCATCTTGTATTGTGATAAAGCTTCTCCACAACTTTGAAAAAGCTTTTATTCAAAAGCAAAGCATATCAATAACAAGCTAAAGAGTATTATCAGCTCAGATGGCACATAAACTCATAGGTCAGTCCATGGACTACATGTAAAGTTCAGCAGAAGGAACAGTACTCTAATCTGCCTCATACAATTCCTAAATCAGATATGAGAAGACCTATTATATACTATGCATTAAAGACTTCAGAAGGAATATACCTTAGCTTTCTGTAACTGCTGCAGTTATATGGCCAAAAGGGATAGCTCTTTAAGGTTTCATTCTGCTGTCACTCAGGTGAACAGTTTTTTTGAAATGGAGTTTCGTGGGAGCAGGACTGAGCACAGATTTGAACACCATCTTCTTGCAAATTCATACTTTTAATTATCAACACTGAATGTTTTCACTTGTTGTATCTATAGTGTTGATAACAGGTAAAATTAGAATTACAAAAACATCTACAAATTGCCTGTTGTTGTGGCTCTGAATATTGATTTGAATGAATCAAATAATATTCTGAGCTGATATTTTGCTATCAGAGCTCCCATATATTCACTGCTGGAGACCATGTGATGGAAGTACAAACCATAAAAAGAAATCTCCATAATCATGCTTAAAGCTTCAAAACACTTTTCTGGAGGATAAAGAGGTATAAAAAGAAAGTGACTCATGGGTAGATGTGAAAGAAAAATTCTCCTTGAAATTACTGTTCTTATGTGCATCCCATAACTGATGAGCAGGTGCTATTTATGCATGTTTACTCAGAGACTTCAGTGCTTTGTGTATGACGCTGTTGTGGTTTAACCCCAGCTGGCAACTAAGCCATGTACAGCTGCTCAGTCACTCCCTCTTAGTGGGATGGAGGAGAGAAATGGGAGAGTAAAAGAGAAAAAACTCATGGGCTGAGATAAAGATGCTTTAATAAGTAAAGCAAAAGCCGCAAGTGCAAGCAAAGCAAAGCAAAGCAAGGAATCCACTCACTGCTTCCCATGGGCAGGCACGTGTTCAGTCATCTCCAGAAAAGCTGGGCTCCATCATGCATAATAGTTACTTGGGAAGACAAAATGCCATAACTACAAACATGTCCCACCCTCCTTCCTTTTTCTTTCCCCAGCTTTATACACTGAGCATGGCATCAGATAGTATGGAATAACCCTTTGGTCAGCTGTTCCAGCTGTGTCTCATCCCAGCTTCTTGTGCACCTCCAGCCTACCTGTTAGTAGGGAGGGGTGAGGAGCAGAACAGCCCTGGCTCTGTGTAAGTGCTGCTCAGCGATGAAAACATCCCTGTGTTATTAACACTGTTTTCAGCACAAATCCAAAACATAGTCCCATACTAGCTACCATAGAAAAGAATTTACCCCAGTCAAAACCAACCCAGATTTGTATATGTTTGTGTGTTATTAGTGTTTTCATCTGTTTCACCCTAATGAAATACAACATGGAACACATGAGCCTAATTTGTTTTGTCTGCTGTTGGGTTCAAGACAGGTTTTAAAATGATATTGCTCTCAGGGTTCATGTTACCAGAGATCTTGCTGCTAGAGAAAAGCTCTTTCAAAAAAAAGAGTTTTTAGGTACCTGCTTACATGGGTATCTGGATGCCACATGTCAGGGATTTACTGTAAAGATGTCAGGGAACTGCTAACAGTAATTACATCCCTTCAATAGCCTTGGTGAGAACTAATGTGATCACACTTGTAACAAGTACTGGAGTTAAACAAGTTGATGAAGTTCTAGTGAAATTTATTAGACATTGTTGGGTTTATATGGTTTGTTTGTTTTTTTAAGCAGATACCAACTTTGTTTTATTTTTTTTTCCCCACCTTCAAGTTTTATAAATGTCAGGTTCCACAAGTACAGACACTGCAGTTTATGGATTTATGTCCTGGCAAGACTAAGTTCTGTAATGGGCAACAGAATGACAATATCTTTCAAAATAAAGAAGTTATTTTTTTCAAATAGAGGACTAAAGGAATGTGTTCTGAGGATGCATAAGCATTTGTTAATTGCACCAGAAAATATATGGGAGGGGAAAAAGGGAAACTGATTAGATCTTTTTAAATATAGGTGCTTTCAGCTACAAGTTTTTTAATTTCAAAGCAACTTTAGAAGTACTTGAAACTTCAAAATTAATGTAAAAAATGAAAATTTAACTGATTATTCTTGTCTTTGTCTACATTCACAATCCTTCTGTTTATTCCTCTTCACATGTTTTTTATAGCAGTACGACAGGAAAATTAACACTAAGAACAAAGGAAAACAAGAGAAATAAAAGAGGAGCAAGACTACCATCACAGACATCAAAGACCTCTGGCTACTTGCATCTTTCCTTACTGTAAAGGAAACAAAACAGTTTAAGTGAATAGCTTAAATTTATTAAACTTATTACTTTTTATAAATGCTATTTTAATTAGCATATTAATGTAGTTCTAAATTTATATTTATGTACTTATTAGAATAATATATAATATAATGATACAATATAACATTGTAAAATAGGTAAATACAATATAAAATATAGGTATATAATAAATAATTATATCTGAATGCATATCCAAAATATGCATATAAATAAATAGATTTATATTTTAATTTTTGAAAGTACAACCTTATTAAATTAACTAAGATTTGCTTTAATGAATTTGATAAAGTTGATAGATTTCAAAACAGGAATTAATAAAAGCTTTAATTGGAAGACATGGAAACACCTAAAGAATGTTAGTCAAGACATTCAATGATTTAGATTTTAAAATTTGTGTTTAAGAACATAGGTAAATGCCACTGTTTTCACTGAGGTCAGTTTAAAAAAAAAGAAATCAGTGGTAAGTTTAAGGATATAAAACTTCAAAAGAATGGTGGAATTGAGAATATGATCAGATGATGTAGGAAGCACTCTGATTTTTCTGTTTGAGATTTATTGGTAAAGGAACATTATAGATGCTGGTCTGTCATTTCAAATAAAGGCAAATTGACCTTTACCTCTCAAAGCTGCAGACTGTTGTGACAGGTTCTAGAAAGAGCAAAAATCTGTTTTTCTTAGTGTGACCAATGTGAAAAAGTACCTTTTGGACACTGCAGCTGGCAGGTGACATTTAGATAAAAGGTTTGGGATTGTTTCTGCCAGTTTTTACTTACATACGTATTCCTTTAAAGGATTATGAACATTTCTTTAGAAAATATAGGCCCTCTTAGTGACTGACCGTACATCATATCTGTAGAGAGATTGCTGCCTGATGGCTTCAGAAAATCAAGGCTTCATTTAAAGTAAGTAATGATAATAACAAAAATCCAACACCCCCTTCCCCCCCGCTCTATCCCTCGCCCCCCTCCCCCCCCCCCCCAAAAAAAAAAAAGAAGGAAAGCTGTGGTTTTCACAGCTGCATATTTTACCAGGGATCTTGGTCTTATCCAATGACTGAAGCTGCACATAAATCTAAGAAAGCATATACATACATAGCCATAGTAAATATACTTAAAAGCAACTAAGTATACTTACATAATAAAAATAACACAATATAAATATCACATAAATATATATATGCAAATAATACCGTAATGAAATGCAATGGCATTATATTATATGTGATATATTAGTAGCATGCATATATATGTGTGGTACGCATATCACTAAATACATCCTTATATCAGTTTATGTATATAAATAATAAATGTAAGCTTGTGACATCACAGACACTTATTTTTCTTACAGTGCTTGAGTAAGACATTAACACCTAATTGACTGCTTTTTGTTAAATATAAATTACAACTGAATTATTTTTAGTAAGGAACCCTGTGGTATTTAAAGGGAGAGCTTGAATGCCATTGTCATGCTGAATCTCCTCTATATTGCTCTAGTTACTATCATTTCAGTTAACTGTTTAACAATAATTACAGTGTGCCAGCCTTGTGAAGTATTTCGTGCTTGATGAGAAATAGTAGAACATTATTTTAGAGTATTAGAAATACTAATACTTTGGCTATATCTGTCATTAACCTATTAGCACATGATCACTTCTTTCAATCAAAAATAGTTCCTGATTTTATTCAGCTTGCCTGAGCTTTTGGAGATGCTAACAAGGTTGGTCTATTGTCTTTGTGCCATTTGTAGATTTGTGATCACAAATAGTTTATATCTGAATAGATATTATACTGATAAAAAGTCTTTAGGTACAGCCCTTTCAATTCAGTTGAATATACTGTTTTGACAAGGTTTTATCCTTAAAATCCAGTATCTTCTTGAACAGATTTCTCACAAAATGATGTTGATACTTGGGCAACATAACTGTGATAATTTAACAGAAGAGTGATACACTTTATGAGAATAATATTGGACACAGTCTTGTAATTTGTATTGAGACATCAAATTAATTTGTATCTAAGTGGAATTTAAGCTTAATTATTTTTAATTTTAAAAACATTTTTATACCACTTGGGTCAGACTTTAACGATACTTTAAATGTAGAGGTGGCAGCGTAGGGTATTTATTGGAATGACATTGTCTAGTCCTTGAAAGTAAGACCTGAGCAGTTTTCTATAGGAGATACAGTGTCATGGTAAACTCTATTAACAACAGGCCTTCAGAAATTTTACTTGATCTAACTTTCATCTAAGTGATTCTATGAAATGTAATGAAATGAGCCAATATTTCTCTGTGAGCGAATGAACCCTAATGTAGAATTGATTTACATATTTTTTTGTCACTAATTTTTACTGATCTTCCTTAGCAAGTTATTTCATTTGCATTAGACTTTGCAGATTATTCTCTTGTCCATCTCCATTTTTCTTGCCCACTCTGTTCAACCCTTATTTTTTCCATTCCAGAGAAAACAAAATTAAATAGATGCCTTGGATTTGAATTCTTTGACAATTTTGTGACTTTCAAGAAAATAATTCAGACATCATCTTCTACTCAAATTTACAATACAGGAGCAAAGGAGTTCCTCATAGTTTTCCAGTATTTCTCAGCAGCCTAGGCAATTTTGGTTTTAATTACATTTCAAAGGATCATTGTTACATTTTAATATACAGCAATCAAGTTGCTTTCAATTAAATAATAAAATACATTTCTAGCAGACCCCCTTGTGTGATGAGAATTGGGGAGGACAAATGAAGAAAAAAATATTATTTCTAGAGTTTCTTCTTTTATTTTTAGACAAATAACAGTGATTTGATGAATGCTTTGCTATTTTATTTGTTGTCTCTGTTTTTGGATGAAATATCTTCTGAGAAAAAGGGTTGTTAAAGAATTGCATCTAAAATAGAAAGTCATAGAGGAAAAAAATGACCCACGATAGATCTTTGAAGAGTACAAATAAGAAAGACTTATTATATAAGTGACTAAAATGGCAAATAATGCTTTGCCTGGATAATTCAGAAGAAGTTAAGCAAAGCCTAGAGTTTTGAGCAGGATTTAAAAAAACAGTTTTTTTTTTTTTTCTTTTCTTGGAGTATGGCTAGACGTATGGCTAGACTTGTATCTTAAGAGAAAAAATCATGGCAATAGATACACATTAGAAGTTTCCTGGAAACAGTTATGAAGATATTGATGACTGACCATACTGAAGCTTTATTTATTTTCTCTTTTTTTTTTAACATGTGGAGAAATTAGAGATGTGTTATTGCATATTCCCCTATTGGAGTGACATTTTTCATGGGGATGGTGAAGGGATACCCTGATTTAGTATTAAATTTTAAATTACAGTAACCAGGTTAGACCAGAGTGATGTATAAAACTGCTTGTAAACTGTTGTTTGTAGCTTTATATATGTAGTGCAGCAAGCAGGGGCTGTCAAACAACATGTGTGGCAGTTTTCTCTGGGAAGAGCAGGAGGAAAAAGAGAAAGAGAAAGAGGTGCTGGCTTCTGGAAGGGAAAAAGACCTAGGAGGGATGTAAGACTGGTGTGAGGAGCAGGAGGTGGTTGGGTGTTCTGGGAGAATCTTGAGGGATCACTGAAGAAGTTGAGGCTACTTTGAAGGCTTTGAGAGCCAGTGACTTGTACGGGAGCTGTACAACACTGTGAATAGCCTTGAAAAGGCTGTTTCAAATTGTTTCTCAGGGTAAAAGAGATTACCTGAGGTAAGGAAAAAGGGCAGTGTCTAGGCAATCAGTGAACAGTTTGTTGAGCTATAAAGCTACAGAGAGCTTGGATTAGCTTGCCTTTTTCATTGTGTTTTCTTTTTCTATGGTCATGAATATTGCTTACTGTTTACTAACTAGCTTAATTAAGCATGGAGTAGGATTAGAGAAGAGCATACTTAATCATTCTTTCAAAAGAGAAACTACATTAATAAATATGCCCCAAAAAAAGATCTCCAAAACAGATAAAAGTAGGTAGAGGCTTCACAATAGAATGGGGACCAACAGCTGAGATCTTAAATAGAGGTTGTAGTGGTTGGAATTTTCTACTCTTAAGTATATAGATCGAGTGTGAGGACAGGTCTAAGAACTGAGTTGCAACTTGCCTGCTGAATGTGAAGGTTGTGCACCTTAAGAGTTGTGTAAATGTGGCATTTGGGATGTAGGAGAAAAGTTATTAGTCACAGATATATAAGGTACCAGTGTAGGAGGCACATTCTGGAGGTTTACCTCAACATGCTGTGCAGAAGGCTGAAGCTAAGGACCTTCATATTTTGAAATACTACCAGTTGCACATGAGAGGTCTAGGGTGTAGTTAGAAATCTCGAATCTCATGCTTTAAGAGATAATCATACAAAGAGGAAAGATTCAGGCATGTCAGAAACTCTTGAATCCTACAGAAAGAAGATCTGATCTGGAAGGAAAGGTTATACCTTAATTGTAATGGAACCAGACTGTTACAACTCAAAATTAAAAAGGTCACAGAGAACTGCTGGTTGAGAAAAATTGACAGCCACAGAAGAGCATCTGGTTTGAGTTGACAGGACCGAAGTGTGTACAACTAACATTTATGTGTTTCTGAAAAGGCCAGGAGGGAAATAAAGTCATAATTACAATAAATAAGGCAGGCAAATTTGATACCTAAATGCCAGCTGACTGGGGCACACAGTATTGAGTGAGCCGGTGAAAGTAAACTTTACTAGTGCTGAATGACATGAATTATGACATCCTAAAGATAGAATGGGACACTAGAGTGCTTGGCATCAAGCAACTACTGTGGTAAAACAGGCATGTCACAGAGCTGGTGGGTGGAGACTTACTAGGAGGGTAGAGTGGTACCTGGCTAGCACCTGTAAGAGAACAATGAAGTAGCACATACCGGGATCAGCTCTGTATTTAATGAATACATAAAGTATCATAGTATAAAAACAATACAGCAAAAGAGAAACCTCTGCTGCAGCCCTAAAGATATAATAGAAAGACCATAATACTGATCATTGATCAGGACAAAAGTAGTGTTTAGGAATAAATGACCAGCTGGAAATTTGAAGTAGGGGTTATTAATAGTGAGAGATTTCAACTGTCCACAAAAAAAGACAGGATCAATGCCACATCCAGATGGGATCTAGAAATAAAATCTGGTATTTAATGACTGGCTACAATAAAATATACTGTTATGCTTTTCCTTTTGATTAAATAAATGGAGTCTAATTCAAGAGATTAGAGGGGAAACTCCTCAGTACAGTTAAATTTAACACTATAGTAAAGAAAGTAGGCCAAACAAATCCAGCACATAGACATTCAGTTTCAAGGACACCTATATAAGTATGAGTTACTCAAAATCAAAACAAAACAAAACAAAAAACCACACCAACACCCTGAAAAAAAAGCATTGTAAAATGTGGCTTTGGGGACTGTTACAATTAAATGTCCTTTTAGAATCCCACATAAACTGAATGCCAAAATTCAATGAGAAAACAAACAAGCAAGAAACTTTGCAATTAGGGAGGCTCTGTCAGGAGGAAATACTGACTTTTGAAAAATAGATAGCATATGCTAATGAAAACTGGAAGGTCCATAAAATATAATGCATGAAACAGACATGAAATTAAGAAGGCTAAAAAAATGTTAGTAGAAGAATGTTTTTCAAATTATGCTCAACTGGAAGCAAATAACTTTACATTGAAAAGGGGATTGTGAACATGCTCAGATTATATGTAATCCTTCAATGATACAATAATCTTTATGGTACCACTGAAGCCTTAATACTGTACAGGGAGAGGACAGTACTTAGATGTCTTGAGGTAAAAGAAAATCGAGTCCATCTTATGATCTTATTTCTTAGTGGTTGTTCCCCCACCCTCTGCTGGTGTATTTTCCACTAAGTGTGTCCAGGTCTATGACACTTTCCCTATAATTACTCAAGTACACATCAAATTGCGCTCAACAGTTAAAATATATCTCAAGTGATTCATTGCAAAGTTGGTCTGTAGTATATACTGGTGAGTATCCCTGCCTGTTGGGCTTCAGTTCCCCAGCTGGGAGCCACTTACTGATCATTCCTTGACTCTCCAGTTACTGGATCAGCTTATGGACAGGAACAAGGGAGTGTTGACTGGTGCAATATTGTTGCTGGTGCATGTCATATTTGCAACTGGCACCTGCTGTTCTTTAACCTGAAGCAACCCCCCCACAGATGGATCCTCTTAGAGACCAGGCAGGCTAGACAGCTGTTTAGGCTACCCTGTAGTAAAGGCAGCTATACGAAAAGCTCACTGGCACACTTTCATCCCTGGAATTATTCAGTGTCAGGTTGGACTGGGCTCTTAGCAACCTAATCTAGTCAAAGATGTCCCTGTTCATTGCAAGGGTTTTGGACTAGTTGGCCTTTAAAGGTCCCTTCCAACTCAAACTGTTCTATGAGTCTATGATTATATGTTTGCAGCTACTACGTTTAGCTTGGTAGAGATTTAGTGAAAACCATGACCCAGCTTTAGATGGACTGCATTAGAAGCATTGGTTGCCCGGGTCATTTTCCTAGTAGTCAACTCAGTCTGCTGTCTTTTCCAAACCACACAATCAATTTAAAAGAAAATGAACAAATGTTAAAATGGAGCTTCTGTTTTCTGACAGCTCTGAACTTTTACTTCCTCCTTCTGAATAAATTCAATAGTAGAGAGTCGAGGAGGGCAGAGAGTAGCTGTGATTTTTTTCCCCTTTCTTTTTGAAACTCAAGCAAATTCAAGATAAGTACTTGTTGATCTTTTTGGGAACAGCGTCAGACAAACTGTTGTTATAATAGTGTTGTTGTAATGGGCTTCAGCCTAATGAAGTGGAATTAGAATTTTGCACTGAAATCTGAATGAACAACTCTCTCTTCAGAAAACATTTTGATTTTCAGTCACATTTTAAAGTTAAAAACTAATTTTGAATGTATTTCATCATCGCCTCTTCATCTTTGCCTTTCAAAACAAACCATTTAATAATTGTCTCACCATAAAATACAAAACACTTGCCAGGTCTTATGCCTTGTTTAATGTTACATATTTTTTACAGGAAAGAAATGCAGAGGAAAACTTTTCATCATGTTTTGTAATAATTTTTAAAAATACTAATACTCCAGGCCAAAATTAAGTGATTCATGATTTTCTTAATAAGGAAGGACACAATCTGAAAACAACCAGCCTGATATTCTTGAAGTACTCCAGTGGACTAAAAATCAGTTCGGAAACATTTATGAATATCATTGTCCATATTTAAGTGGGCTGGTATAAATTAATTTTACCATTTGGATAGTATAAAGCTAAAGTAATGGTGCTGTGTGATACCACTGAAGCAAAGGTTACTTCACTTAGGCAGTCTTCTTTCATGAGAAATTCTTATGAAACATAGATTCTGACATATATTAATAACTTTTAGAAAAGGATGTATTTCTTTATTGAATTCTGTAGATTTTTGAAGTAATTCTGGAAAAAAAAAATATTTTTACTAGAAGTCCTGTAAGAACACCTCACCATATATGATAATATGCTGGAGCTGTTCATGAAGAACAGTAGCCCATGTGAAGGACCCATATTGGAGAAGTTCATAGAGGACTGCCTCTGGTGGGTAGGACCCCATGTTGGAACAGGGGTAGAATGTGGGGAGTGAGGAGTAGCAGAAACAACATGTGGTGAACTGACTGCAACCCCCATTCCCTGTCCTGTGCCATTTGGAAGGGAGGAGATAGAGATATTGGGAGTGAAGTTGAACCATGGAAGAAGGGAGAGATGGGGGAAGGTGTTTTAAGATTTGTTCATATTTCTTATCATACTTTGATTTGACTGGATTTGTAACAAATTAAATTCATTTCCCCAGGTCAAGTCTTGTTTATGTACAGGATTTTCTCATTGGGCCTTGGCATTTGTCCAGGTTGTCCAACCATCATATAGACTGAATAAATAAGTCAAAATATAAAACATGATCTTTTCTGTATTTTAGATGTGTCAGGGATGCAGGAGTAGCTGCAGAGAACATGTCAGAGCATTTCTGCAATGGTTAATGGAAATTTGGGTTAGTACAGAGTACCTTTTTGCAGAGTAGATATAGTATTATTTAACCACCACACATATGAAGAGGATTTTCAGTGGGATGACAAGAACAGGTGTCCTTTCAGAAGTAGTATGACAACTAAACATTTATTTTGGTTCCATTTCAGTCTCTGAGGGGTATCATGTATTTTCTTCTATTGTACAATGTCCTGTATGAAATGCTAGTACCATTTTGAAAGCCAACACTTAGAAAGAGAGAAATAGGCAGGCATATGTGTGTTAGCAGAACATAAACACTTGGTAAGCCCAGAAAAGGTTTTGATAACAGTGTGTCTTGTTCCTTCTTATTATTTTGAGAAATTTTCTGTTTCTTCCTGTTGGCTTCCTTGGATGTATCATCTCTCAGGAATTTAATAAAAAAATATCCTTTTGTATAGTTGGCCACAATTTCCAGGCATAAAACAACTTATCTAACTACTTCAGGTTTGGGAATCCTGATGTGATCAGTGACCATGCATTAGTCGTATGTTGGGAAGAACTGAACTCATTGCACTCATGTACAGCTGTTAATAAGCACCTGTGCAATAACCATATCTAATTAAATGGACTTACTGCATGTTCATGGGTACTATTGCATACATAGCTCTGTATATATAACACTTGCATAGTAGGTCAGATGCTTGATGCAGTTGCCAGGTTTAGTGTCTTGGAACAGATGACGAGAAATTCTGTGTGAAATACAGAACACTGATTCCTAATAAACTGGTTTGTTACTGAAAATGTCTGTTTTACATGCTGACCAACTGATGCTGTATTACAAAGGCAAAGCTTATATGTGTATAGAGAGAACTGTCTTATCGTTACTCTGAAGTGACTCTCTCACAACATTAGTATAAAGAATGAACAAGAAGAAAGGTGTGTGAGTAGGGTACACTTGATCTTTGACTGGCCTCACTACTCTTTAAGCCATTTGAAATGGCTAACATCAGACTGTATGGCAAATTCAGGTTGTCAGTCATAAAAGGAAGATATTACACGCGTAGTCTGACTTGTACATGACAACTAACTCACATGATTAAAACAGATATGTTCTGACTGTGCAATGTGGATGTTGATTCAGCTGGAAAACATGAAAACCTACAACATGCAAGGCGTTATGTTGTTCTTATTTTCTTAGACATCCTAAAAATTTTCCTAAGTCTCGGGAATATGCTTCATGCTCTGTGTTTGTGTTCATGAACACGATTGAGGGAAAGAACCTACATTCATCAACTGGTGAGTGCTGCTAGTAAAGGCAGTAAAATTGAGATTTAGACAGATTTTAATCAGACACAAATTTAATTTTTTTTTACTATTTATTTTTTTTAAATCTTAAGCAAATTGCAATAGAGGGGAAGAATAAAACAGAATATCAAGATTTTCATATCATTCACAGTTTTTTTGAATGTTGAAGTTAGATGATTATTCAGCACAATGAGATGGCATGTACTATGCACATCTAATTCTCTTACTATCTTTCCACAAAAAAAAGAACATTTTGTTTCCTTCAAGCAGTTTTGAGAGAAACAATCCTGAAAGGTTCCAAATAGGAAACAAATACATAGCACCTTGCGGCCTAAAGCACATTGTATTTTTGTGAGTTAAAAAGACCTTTGAATTCCTCATTAGTTTCAGTATGAAACAGAGGCACAGGTCAGGGAATAGGTCACACTAATGAGCAAAAATAAAATGTGTAGCTTACCTCAAGAGTTACTGTGTTTTCTTTGTGTAATATTAGTATATTTTTATATCTTGTTTCTGTTGAGAACTTTTCCCCTGTGAACTTGTTTTCCCTTGAGAATTTTCTTTTCTCTCAAGCTGCCATATAAATTTACAGGTGGCTATACTTTTGATGGAATGACATAATTTATGCTTAGAGTGCATTTTAAATTTTAGAAAAATTGTTGATCGAGAAAGTAGGATGACTGCATAGAAGAAGATGTTATTTTTCTGTTTTTGAGTTACCATAACTATTGTTGTTGTTATTATTAAAGCATTGATAGGACATTTACCGTACAGTATGCAAATAGTTCTTGTCCTCAGGTACTTATGCTGTTATTTGGAAAAAAATCTATATATAGTCATGTATTTATTCACCGAGAAACACTAATGACCAAAATTAACCAGACTGTAAATACTTCTATGGTTTAGAGTTCTGAATATTATAGTGGGCACAGAGAAAGCAATTCAGATGCATCCTAGGTAATATCATATTCACATATCTAAAGGCACATGAATTATTTCTAGAGACATTTGCAGCTAACTAGCGTAAGACACACAAATGCATAAATAATAACACAAAAAGTGCAACTTAGGCCCCTTCTGTGCAAAAGAGTCTACCTGTGATACCAATAGCTTGCTCTCTCTATCTTAAGGCATCCCTTTTCTCTGTCTTCACCTCCCACTTCTTACTTCCCTGTCTTCCTCATCTATACTGCTTCAACTTTTAATCTGTCTGTACCTGAGGCATTTGAAAAGGAACAAACTTACCTGAAAATTTACTTTCTGCACTGGTAATTTTAAGAAACTGCAGATTTTCCAAATAATGTTTATCCTTGTGTGTTATATCTCTTTCTCCATTCTGTATGAAGTCTGCTGAGGAAAATATAAACCATATGAAATGAAGCTCATATTCAGCATCTCCAATACACTGAAATGCTAGTTGAAACATTGCTATGCAGACATATTTTTATATATACATATTTTTGTATGCATACATTTTTACATTATATATATGAATTACAGAAATAAATAGACATATATTTCACACATTTATTTTTAATCTTCATTTATTATGTTGTTTACTTTCTGTCTGGTCACTAAAGAACATTTAACAGGAATGTTTGCTGCCAAGGGAAGCTGGTAATCTGAGACTAAATTATCTATAAAGAAAAATGCATAACAATCACCATAACATCCTACAGACTCTCGTAATAGTTGTATGTTACTTAAAATAAAGCTGTAAAATAGGGAAAAAATATGCTTACTTTTTCAATGTTAGAAGTACTGAGAAATGTAAGTGGCTGCAACTCTCTGCAAAGAAAAACAGTACCATAGGGATAGAGCTGGTGCAAACCAATCTAGTTCTTGAAGGATTCAACACAGCTAGGTAGCTCCACTGGTTCTCATTCCTCAGTCCCTGTCTTGCATCAGCTGGAGTATCTCATATAATATCACTGGCGTGTAAACCTACTGTGTGTCAGCATATAGAAAGGAAGTGTAGCAAACCAGAAATACAAACTGAAAAACTTTGCTTTGTTGTGTGTAACCACAAACTAACTTGAAAAAAAAAATAAAAAAAGATAATTCAAAAGAACATTCTTCATTATTTAATGTGAGAAAATCTATTACTTCTCAAGAGTCAGTGAGCCAAATCATTAAATGAAAAATCTTGCAATTCTAGACAGAACTCCTTGATGTGAAATGAAAGTAGAATGACAGACATTTCAAACAAGAAATATGGGTCTAGATTCTTAGTCTTTCTGCTCTGCTTTGCTGGTATCAACTGTAGGATAATATAGATTTGGAGAATCCTTAAATGAGAATAGATTTGGAGAGAGAACTGCTTTAGCTTTTTTTATGGAATAGCTGTGGGACCCCAATACTGTCAAATATAGAAACATCAGAGTCAGTAAAAGCTGACGTTCAAATTATGTGACTTATTTCAATTATTTGAGCAACTTAGAAATTTTAAAGTTTACAGGAGCCAAAATAATTCTTCTCTGCCATCAAACATTGCTCCTTTACTCTTCCCTAAAATGTAAAGGTGAATATTTGACCAGCAGCAAAAAAAGTTTATTTCCACTAAAGCAGCAAAAATAATACCCCCACACAAGTATAAATGTGGGGTTGGTTGGTAATATTGTTGAGCTGTAGGACTGATTAGACAGGAAAGATTTTCAGAAGAATTATGAAAGTACATGATGAACAAGTTTATCCTATATCTGTTAGAAGACAGAGCCAAGCATGATTTTTCAGGAGGGGGGATGACACCAAAGAAGAAGAAAAGCAGAAAAAAACCAGCTGTGGACTGTTTAAGATCCTGCCAAGACCTCAGTATACATCAAATCCTACGAAATGAGAAAAACAGAATTACTTTTCCTGATTGACATCCTGATTGACATCAGGAAAAGTCATTGTTTATCAAGGTATTGTTCTTCATTCAAATAAGGACTTTCTTACAGCTGAAGAGCTCACACATTCATAGATGATATTATAAAAAACATATTACATTTGTCCAAAAATGTATTTAATATATCTGAATCTCCAAAATGAGGCTAGGCATATATAGTATGAATTTAATTAGAAATTGTGGTGGGTAGAAGGGTAAAGGTTGAAATATTTTAGATTAATTGTAGGGATGAAATCTGTTTTACACAAGAAAAATATTTTTCTACTTTTTGTTAGGAAAAAAAAGAACAGACCCAAAACACAACCCAAACACAAGCTATTGCAGTTCTAACTGCAATATATATTTATAAATTTTCAATCTAATCTTAGTCTTTACTTCACACCTAAATTTTCTAACAATGTAAATTAAATCCATGGGTGTTAAGCACCTTTAGATTTGACCCAACTTCTATTACTTTCAATTTTATTGAAAACCATTCTTCATTAGCATGCTGTTGAAATGTAAATGAAGTTATTTTGCTTTCTTTTCTTTTTTTTCTTTCTTTTTTTTTTTTTTTCTTAGTAAAGGACTACTTTTCTTATCATCTTCCAAACGGTGAAGTATGAGACATTTTCTTATTTTTCAATTAATCTAGGAGACAAAGATTTAATTTTCAGCATTAAATTGATTCTTATTAGCAAAAGACACATGAATGTTTTAGATTTAAATCATTACAACTCATTTTGTAGTGCCTTTATTATATGATGTCATCTCTAATCAAAAATATATTTTCAATTGTTTTAAGAACATTTAGCAGTTGTGTCGAAAGTCTTACATTGAAAGCAGTTATTAATAGGTCACTTTCCAAAAAGTGGAAGTATGTGCCAAATGAAATTCCAGCCATATTACTTCTGGGTGTAATTCTAATTGAAGTTTTCAGTGACACAGAGGTGTAAGGGCTTGTAAATGGGTTGGATTACAAGAATCCATCCCATGCTTATTCTACCATTATTCTATGACAGATAATTTATATAACTTTGTAATCTGCTACTTCATTCATATTGAACATACAGTTCAATTCATACTGCTATGGCTTCTTATTTAATAACATTCCCACCCCACACCCCACACCCCACACCCTTGTTCTCACTTTGTACATTTTACCTTTCTCATTTAAGGGTGCATCAGTCATTACTTTTTCCATAGGTACTTCCTGGCTGCAATCAATCTTCTATCTAATAAGTAGTCGCCATTGATGCTCTGGGAATGCATTTTAAACCTGTCTCTGTTATAAACTTTCCACCTTATAGAAGCCATGTTTCATAATATTCCGGAATTTGACTGTCCTTCAGTCTCCTTTGATCCTTTCTTACAAGTTGTCCTTGTGCCAGTAAGACCCTTCTCAGCTCTCTCTGGAACTGTACTGCTTAATCTCATTGGTCTAACTCAATGTTTATTGGTTTTATTATAATTTTTAACAATTTTCATATAAATCTTTTCCTTTCCTAAATAATCAATTCAACTTCACCTTTTTTCCTTTCTGTTCTCCTGAAGATTTTTTTCTGTTGCATTTTTGTCCTCTGGATATTAAGTGGTAAATTATGCAACTTATTTTTAATTTCAGGATAAAACATGAGAAAACTTATTTCAGATGTTTTCATGTGGTTGATAAAAAGAGGAATTTAATAGAAAATCAGATTGCAAACAGCAGTAGGCCTCTGTGAATAAAAAAGTGATCAGTTATTGCAACAAATGATTGTTATGAGCTGACCGGATTGTGAGGCAGCAGAAAAGATAGATGTGATCAGAAGTGGAGATGTGGATGTAGATGAAAGCAGAGACAATATGTTTGGGGACAAGATTCTTTCCAACTATGTAATGACTTTTCTCTATTCACTATACTAAAAAAGTGCTAGGCTACACCAGCTGAAATTCTGGTCTTACAATCTGAAAAATAGCTGAGAACTTCAAGGAAAAACTTTAGAGGTGGTTGGGGCTATGAACTTTGCCTTGTCTGTAGCAGTCTGCATGACCAGCTGCGTCAATGTTCTGTGTGTGACTTAGTGTCCTCTCTGTGTGTGGCTGTACCTGTATGTGTGTGGCTGTCTGTCTGTGTGTCTCTGGGATACATGCTAAGCTTCATTACCAGTTGAACCCGCAATAGGGAAAACAGCACCTGCATTCCTCAGTCTGTGCAGGGACACTGAGACCCCAGGGCACTGGGCTAGGCTCCAGTGGCCAGACAGAAAGGTCCTGGGCCACAGTAACTGAAGAATGTGGTAACACTCTTAATATCACTATACATTATCCTTTCTACAGATGCCAACAGTGCAACTGTTTTGAGAGTTGAAAGATTTAACAGAAAATTTGAGGCACCAAATATCTTTTGAACAATGCAGGTGACTGACACTGTATCAGCACTGTGAAACATCCCTCAGCTGTGCTAGACTAGTATAGCAGGTGACATGACAGACCCTGACCTTCAGTGCCACCACTCTTTCTAAATTTTAGTTACATTACTATTACATTACTGAGGAGAAATAAACCAAAAGGTGTTTAAAGCATAACTAAGAACAACTCCATTTGTTCAAAACAATATCAAACCTCTCATGACTGTTTTAGTTTTGTAAGCATGTAGATTTTCTCTGTTAAATTATTAGCCCATCAGTAGTGAATCTTTGGTGGATACTGGTGTGAGACTAGAGACCTTTTTTATTAGTTTTTTAAAATTGGTGGATTACCAATCCAAGGAACAAAAATGTCTTTTGTCTAGGCTTTTGCCATGTGCGTCGTTAAACACCCTAAAATGTAAAGCATAATGTTTCTTTCCAATAGAAATCCTCAAAACGTTCTCCCAACAGTATAATACACCACACAGCACTTGTGATGGTGACGTGTAAGTGTAATGAGCACCATTTGCTTGGTTAAAGTACTTGGTGCTCTACATAACTCTTTGGTTTCATAGAAGAAAAATCTGAAGCCTGTCTTCTGATATTCAAGTAAGAGCAGCCTTGTAGTTTGAGTGGAAAACACTCAACAGCAACTTGTGACAGCACAAATTTCATTTCTGTGCAGGCATCTCCAAAGACAGTTACCATGAAACTGAATTATCTGGAAACTGGGTACCTGCTCTGAATGCTGCATGGGTTTGTTCGTCTCCCCTAAAGGCTTTAAGGTTGGGGATTTTTCCACCCCTCTTTATTTTGTTTTCCGTCAGGATATTAATAATATCATCGGTTTCTTTTCAAAAAAAGAGCTTTAGAGAGTGTCAAAGTGGCGTTTGCTACACATAAAGGAATTCCAACTGCCCCACAAATATTTGGTAACTTACCTACTCTGTTTTACAGCTGAAATAACATATAATTAATTATCATAGCACAAGGATATGTCCTGGCATGTCCTCTTTACCAATCATTCCTCCTTACTGCTACGAGCACTGGCTATGAGATTTATTGCTGAATTTTGTCCATTTAACTTCAGATAACTGTGAAGGAATTTTCAAGGAATTATATTTTTGTGGTATGGTATCACCTACTTGCTGTCATGTGATTTCAATGGACAGAAGTCACCACTAAAATAATCCAGTGATAACCATTTAGTCCATGTAGTAACATCAAGTTAATTTTACTGCCCTTCTTTAATATTGTTGAGAGGAAAACAGTATCTTTTAAAAAAACAGAAGTGTTGAGCTTTTCAGAATTGTTCACCATGCTGGCAAAAGACATCATCTGCTGCCTTAGCTGTGCTGGGGTTTTTTTGTTTGTTTGTTTGTTTTTGGTTTTGGTTTGGTTTGGTTTGGTTTGGTTTTTGGGTTTTGTTTTTTTGGTTGGGTTTTGGGTTTTTTTTGGTAAATTATTTTGTCAAATATACAAGCAAATTCTATGCAGAATTTCCACTTATTTCTACAGCTGTCACTCTAGAATTAAGTAACCTGGAATCTCTCTCTTTAATGATTGTGCAGTGGATGGAAAGGACTGATATATGAGCAAAGTAAAACAGTTGGTCTAGGACAGCTAAACTTAGACTAAAGCAGGGGGAAAGGAATATATGCACAATTTATCAGTCCTCAAATTTAAATCTTAGAAATAATCTAGATAACATTATCAATACCAGCAGTACCTTTAGTGAAAGTCCAAACTATTTCCATTGCCTTTATGAGCATTGCTCTAGAATTATATACATATTGCAGGGAAGTATTTATACATTATAAAGATTTTTAAACCTTCTCTAACCTGACTGCAGAAAGCCAACACAGTTCCAAGGGAGTTTCATCAGCATTACTGAAACAATTTTTAGTTCAACTACTCACCTTAAACTACTAAAAATCACCTCTTCTGGTTTTTTGGGGTTTTTTTGTTTGTTTGTTTGTTTCTGTTTGTTTGTTTCTTTGTTTTTGTTTGTTTTTCATTTTCTTGTTGGTCTTTCAGAAGGTGGGAGGAAGATTACGGGACTGGGAGTAAGTCACGGTTCAAGCCAGAGTTCTGAAACTTTCAACAACTTAATAAGCTGGTATCAAGAAACATGTACTATAGTTATCTACAATGTAATCTTACAGACTTTTTTTGTAACTTCACAGATGATAGACTTTTTTTCCTGAATTCAACTCAGTTTTTTAATAATTATCACACAGTAATGCAATATTATAGAGCTACCTAATTTTCCTGCAAATTATTTATCAAAGAAAGAGGAAAGAATGGAAAAAAATATTTTGGCATTAATGACTAGACTGAGAAATTCTAAATTTTTTTAAGGCATTGCAAATTCATGAGAAAAGGCTTTTTCAATACATTTAACTAGGGTCTTCTTTCTTTAATGTGCTTCATATAAAGAGGAATGTAATTTATCTAAATGATTGCCCTTATAAATACACTGGAACATTTTTGCTTTTGGCATATTTAATACAAATTCATCATTTTTATTTTCTCAGACATCAAAGGGGCAGTAAGATCAGGGCTGCACTGACTGTTTTTGTAGTTCTTATACTGGAAGAAAAAATAATTTATAAAAGACTTGAAATTTTCAAATGCTACATCACCTTGTGTTTTATTTATATAAACATTTTATATGATATGGCAATGTTCTCAGTCAATGAAGGATAAAAATTAAATAATTTTAAATGCAAGCCCCCATACAGATACATTACAAAACAACACACAAACAAGTGATATGTTTAAAATAAAAAAAAAAAAAAAAGAAAAAAAAAGAAAAAGAAAAAGAAAGAAAAAGATTTGTTTATAAAGGTTTACAGATAGGCTTCTCAGTTTATCCCATGATACACAAGTCAACAGTGTTTTACATTATTTCATTTTAATTCATATTTTTTGACTTTGTTAATCACTGAACCAAGCAAATGTAAGATTGTTTCACTGCCTATGTATACACACACAAAATCATACCCACATTTTGGCATAACTCCTTCAATTAAAACAGCTTAAATGTCACTGTGGGAGGGTCATTTTACATCGCAGTGAATGGTACTTGCATCTTCTGAAGAAGTAGCATCTGTTTCTATAGTTTAATTCATTAAAAGTACCAGAAATAAGCCTGTAAATTGACCATAAACATAAAAGAGTTCTCACGTTAACCTTTGCTTTCATCCTGAACCACTTGGGCAGCCAGTCAGCTGGGAACTTGTGTGCTTCTTTCAGCAGGAATGTGCTGGAGATATGAGGAGACTGTCTTTACTGGCTGCATTGTTTTTAAGTGAATGTTAAAAGACAGACAAATCCCAAATAAATAAAAACAGAAATTAGAAATTAGAAATTTAGGCATAATTCTAAACTTCATGGCTGTTAATGTTAAATTAGGCTTTAATATAATTAAGATGAACGATAAAGTTTTTTCTTCATTAGCTTCCTAACAGTCTTGAGAGATGTAAATGATGGTTGACTTGTAATGCAAGTTTGAGCAGCCCCAGTGAAATCACTGGTATATGTCCTGTGGTCACCCTGCTGCAAAACTGCAAGTGACAGAGTACAGACATATTAGGGGAAGTATGAGAGTATTTTCAGTCGTGTACACTAAAAACATTTTTTTGCTAATGTCAAGTAGCATTCACATAATCTATCTGATGTTGCCATCTGATTTGTCAGTGTCAGCTGCTGTCATGGCCACATATCAGAGAGACATAGGAAGACTCTCAGATTTCCTCTGTCGATTAGACTAAACCCTTTCAAATGAAGCTGTAAAAGCCTGAATTGAAATTCCAGCCATCTACTACTCCTTATTCATACTTACACTTGGAATACTATTCTTGTTTTGGCTGAACTGGCTGGCTTGTAAAGGGAATGATGTCAACATTATTCCTTTTTAATAAGGATTAAAATCAAAAGGAACCAAATAGATTTTCCTTGCTTGCTTCTTTTTGAAGGTAATTGTCCTGGTATCAGCTGGGATGGAGTTAATCATCTTCTTAGTAGCTGTACAGTGCTGTGTTTTGGCTGTGATGTGAGAATTATGTTGATAACCATACTAATGTTTTCAGTTGTTGCTCCGTAATGTTTATACTAAGCCAACGACTTTTCGGTTTCTTGGACCTTGCCAACCAGAGGGCTGGAGGGACACAAGAGACTGGGAAGGGACACGGCCAGGTCAGCTGACCTGAACCACCCAAAGAGGTATTCCATACTGTGGGACATCATGCTTGGTGTATAAACTTAGAGGGTTGGCTGGGAGGGATCGTTGCTCGGGGACTGGCTGAGCATTGGTCAGTGGGTGCTGAGCAGTTGTACTGAGCATCACTTGTTTTTTTCCTTTTCCCTTCCTTTGGATTTTACTCTTGTCCCCCACCTTTCCATTCTAATTGTTATTATTATTGTTGTTATTGTTATTACTGTTGCTCTTATCACTTTATTCTGTTTAAATTATTAATTGTTCTTATCTCAACCCTTGAGTTTTACATTCCTTTCTGATTCTCCTCCCCACCCTTCCAGGTGAGGGGGAGTGAGCAGGTGGCTGTGTGGTGTTTGGTTGCTGGTAGTGTTTGGTTGCCAGCTGGGGCTAAACCATGTAATTAATATAATTACAATAAAGTAATATAATTTCCTGGATTAAATTTATTTTACAGAAACATTTTGCAATGAACTAGAAAGACATAGTAAAATGGATATAAACAGAAATATATTGTAAAATATATGACCAAAGTCAATTTTTCAGAATGCTTTTTGTCTTTGTAAAGCTTTTTACGAGTGTCAAAGGGTATGAGCGAGAGAATTAGACACAGTTTGGACAGGAGTGTACCTTATCATGTACCTTATATTTAAGGTAAATCCTGATCCAGCAAACAGTTCCTTATGATATTTGCTATAGTTTAAGAGCATGTGTAGTTAGCTTGTTTGGAAATCACTGCTCTAAAAATACAGTTTTCTACAGTGAATGAGTAAATTTTAAACCTTAAGGTCCTGCAAGACCTACAAAGTTTCCTACTGATTCTGAAAATTTTAATTGAATGTTCATCAGCATCTAAAAACTCGATACCCTGAGTGTTTTAGGTTACTTGTTATGTTGAATGTGCAGTTTTAGCTCCACTTCAGCTGTACCTGTTAATTCTTGGCACTTCCACCACTGTGGATCATGGTGTCTCCGTGTTAACCACTCAGTAAATGAGAAAAAAACACAGGCCAAATGTTACAGGGTAGCTCTGGTGACATGCCCAGCTTCTCACATAAACTTTATGGCACTGAGATTTTCTGAACAATATGGTGTCCTTTCTTCTCTATGATGTTGTTTGGAAATCTTCCCATTCTTGCATGAGATGAAGTATCTTAAATACAGTAATTCTTCATTGTATAATTTTGGTTTAACAACGTGCAGTGTATAAACCTATCTTCCAGTAAGCAGAGCATCCTGATTCTGCATTTGAAAATTAACATGTCTAGATAAATGAAGCAACCCCTTATTCTGAGAATCCTCACTTTGGAGTCTATCATTTTGACACCTAATGCAATATTGCCAGTGTTAAGATATTCATACTACATGCCAGATCTCTAATGCATGAGCTAATGGAGATGCCGGTAACAGTTATATGGTATCAGTCATATGGTATGCAGCTTTTTCTGTCTCTATCCTCACACCTTATATCCCACCATGTTGGCATATCTCCTCATATCAGCAGAATGTGGTCTCTTTCTTCCCACCCTTTGCTCCAGTGTCACTGTTGATAAGAACACAGAGGGACCAGTTTTCTCTGCATGTTGTACATTAGGAAATTCAGCTTTATGGAAAAAGAAGAAAGTCTTTCCCCAGTGACCAGCATTCAGATTAGTTAATCCACCAGAAACTAGTAGCTGGGTACAAGTAAATCATATATTCCTGAAATATCGTTTAGCTAAATTTGGCCTGATTTTATATGGCTAATAGTGGCAGAGCTTTAACTTATGGGTTATTTCTCTATCAATTTTGTAATTTTCTAACCAAAGTCTGTAGACCACAGAAATTCTAAGAGAACAACTTTGGGCATTTTTTGTTATGAAATAAGTGATTTGTTTTGACTAATCTGTTCTTTGAAATTTCTCAAACACTGTAGGCAAAAATGCTCCAAAATCCAATATAGGGCGGGAAGTCAGTATGAAGTATGGCAACATGAAAACTTCTATTTTTAATGGTTTTTTTTAAATACTTTTTATTTTACATTTGCCAAGCTATTAGCAGCTGGAAAAAGAAGGGTTGGAAGAGCCAGGGTCAGTAAACTCTGAGATCATGCTCTTTTCTTAGACCAAAGATGTACTCCATAATCAATCTCCTCAGGGCTTGAGCATGCCATACAAATGGGAAAACAATCATAACTGAAAAAAAAAAAAAAGAACTAGTAACTAGATTGCCATCATAGAATACTCTCCCGCTCAACATACAGGATTTTCCTTAAAAAGTTATAGTAATTAGAGTTGTAAAATGAGTGATACCAGTTTCTGATCTGCTGTCATCTTAGGGGTTATGTATTTCATTGCATTAAGGTGTACAAAAAAGGAACTTCATACCAATATAAATACAATTCCACCTGTTAAATGTGATTCACATAACCTGCTTTTGTGACCACTTTCCTCATCTTGAAAGGTTTTGAGATGCTGTACTTTGAAGCATGACATTCGCATGTGTTGTAAAAGTAACTTAGATAAAATTTAGATATATAATTAATGATTTTTCTATTTTCCTTGGTGGTCTGTACTAATGAAATAATGGCAATTCACAAAATTAGTAGTAATTTAATTTTATGTGTTTTAAGAAATTTTGAGATTTTAAAAAAAAACTCACTCTTTGAAATAGAATAAAAACTAGATTTTCTTGAAATTCTGCAAAGGATTTCTTAAGTTCCTCGTAACAACACTGGCCAGCTGGTTGATCTGTTATTCTAGGTTTCTCTCAATTCTTCTTTCATTCACAATATTATGTGACTTTCATTTGACTTTCAAAGTGGAAGCAGAGTACTCTGGTGAAAGATTTAAATGTTTTCCTTTGGTCCAAGCTAGAAAAAGTGTGCTGGGCTTTGCTGCTCAGGAGTGGTGCACCCATTCCAGACTTACACTAATACAAGTTTATTATACACCATCCATATTCTATGGCTTCCTTTGTGTATATGCGTGTGTCTGTATGTGTCTGAGTGACTTCAATGTAGCAGATGGATATTTGCCCCTTGAAAATGAAAAAAAATTCTTTTGTCTCACACATCACATTTGAGAGCTTACAAGAGAAAGTGTACTATCCAAAATTTTCTTTAACAGCCTTATGTAGGGAGAGAGGAGATGAGGAGATTTGTTCATAATCTTTTGAATGAGTATAACTTCCCCTATAGAGGAGTTCAATGATATATGTGTTTTGTGTGAAAGTTACATATTTAATATATATTGTTTTGTAGTGTGTTGTTGATGGTTTAGTGGTTTGGGGTTCTTTTAAATTTGTGCTTTTGATTTGCACATAAATCTTCAATGTTGTCTGCCTGTACAACCTTAATCTGAGCTTGAACAGGCAGACTGTTTTCCACTTCTTGAACATGTAGTAATTCTGAATATTTTAAGTTTCCTAGTTTTCTAATTTTGTTTGCCTTTTGTAAAAGTGTGTTAATTGTTGTTACTGCTGTTTATGATCACAGAATCATAGAATCATTTAAGTTGGAAGAGATCCAAGTATTAATCTAACACTGCCAGGCCCACCAATAAATCATGTCCCTAAGCATGTCTACATGTCTTTTAAATACTTCCAGGCATGGTGACTCAACCACTTCCCTGGGCAGCCTGTTCCACTGCTTGACAACACTCAGTGAAGATCAGGTCTAAACCTCCCCTAGCACAACCTGAGGCCATTTCTACTCATCTTAGTACTTCTTACTTGGGAAAAGAGATCAAGCCCACCTCACTACAATCTCCTTTTGGGTCATTGTAGAGAGCAATAAGGTCTCCCCTCAGACTCCTTTTCTCCAGGCTAAACAATCCCAGTTTCCTCAGCCACTCCTCATGAAATTTGTGTTCCAGACCCCGCACCAGCTTTGTTCCCCTTCTTTGGACATGTTCCGGCACCTCAATAACTTTCTTGTCGTGAGGAGCTGAAACTGAACACAGTATTCAAGGTGCAGCCTCACTAGTGCTGAGTACGGCGGGGGGGTGGGACGGACGGACGACAACCACTTCCTTAGCCCTGCTGGCCACACTGTTTCTGATACAAGCCAGGGTGCTATTGGCTGCCTTGGCCACCTGAGCACACTGCTGGCTCATAATCAGCCAACTGTTGACCAACACACCCAGGTCCTTTCCCACCAGGCAGCTTTCCAGACATTCTTCCACAAGCCTGAAGTGGTGCATGGAGTTGTTTGGACCCAAGTGCAGGACCCAGCACTTCTCGTTGAACCTCGTACAAATGGCCTCAGCCCATTGATCCAGCCTGTCCAGCTCCCTCTGCAGGGCCTTCCTGCCCTCAAGCAGATCAACACTCCCCTCCAGCTTGCTGTCATCTATAAATTTAACTCAGGGTGCACTTGATCCCCTCATTGATCCAGATCATTGGTACAGATATTATACAGGACTGGCCCCAGTACTGAGCCCTGGGGAGCACCACTTGTGACCGGCTGCCAATTGGATGTAACTTCACTCACCACCACTCTTGAGGCTTAGTCATCCAATCAGTTTTTTACCCAGGTCAGAGTACAGCTGTCCAAGCCATGAGTAGTCCATTTCTCCTGGGGAACATTGTGGGACACAGTGTCAGTGGCTTTACTAAGCTTTATTATATTTTGTCCTCCTTTGTTTTAGTTGGATACACTAATAGGCACTTATTTAGACATACGTATAAACATTTTGGATTTATAAATACGTATCTGTAAACTATGTTAGTAGTTAGATAAATCTGTCTTTCTGGTAAAGACTATGTACACTGCTGCAGGTTCAATGAAGAGAAGCCTGTACTTCTGCAGAATGAAGACTAGTAAAATGAATCCATAAAAAAAAAAAAAAAAAAAAAAAAAAAGCGCAGAAGAGGAAATAAGTTATATAACCTAGGTTTTTTTGCCCTTACTTATAAACTGTGTCTTCTGGTTAAATAAACTGTCTTTGCCTACAAACTTCAAATTCAGTTATTCAACTGCATGTTTTCAAACTCTTGGACAATGCTGTTCACTTGTATTTCTCAATTAATATTTGTCTCTTTAGTCCCTTGACCCAGCTTGCCAATTTTTTTGTGACACTGTGATTTCTTTATTTTTGCTGTGTTGAAAAGTCTGACTTGCTTGAACTTAACAGTCAGGTTGTTGGATGCTTCTTTGTGCCTTTGACTCAAGTGACCTTGCAGGCTCTGTGCTGCTTAGTGTTGCCTTAGAGAACACACATGGTTTTTTTCTCTGTGCAGTTGTTCCTTTATGTGTCACTGATTATGTTTGTCTTTGAGTCATCTGCCTTTCAAGAAACACAATTAGTCTTTCTTTATGATTTGAACTCTCCCCTTCTTTCTAGGCTTTCTTCAGTAAGCAAACTGCTTTAACTCCTTCAACAATAGCATCATACTGTAGAGGACTGAGAACGTGAATAACTTTTACCTCAGAATTTCCTTCTTATTTCCAGTTTGCTTCTTATATTCCTTAGTTACATTTTGAAATCTGTAATTGTGCCAACAGCTATGGCAGCACACATTTTAGTCATCCAGCAATGATCAGCACATTATCATAGAGCACAGGTAGGTCAGTTCTCCCCCAGGTGTAATTCTATGTGAATCTGGTTTCTCATCATTGACACAAAGACCTGACCAACACCTCCCAGTCAGTTCTTCCCACCTTTTCTTTCTCCTTCCTTTCATTATCCCCCTTCTTTCTCCCCATCTTCCTTCCTGCCTCCCTTTCTTTTTCTTTTTTTTTTCTTCTTTTTCTTTTTCTTTTTCTTTTTCTTTTTCTTTTTCTTTTTCTTTTTCTTTTTCTTTTTCTTTTTCTTTTTCTTTTTCTTTTCCATTTTCTTTTCCGTTTTCTTTTTCTATCTTTTTCTTTCTTTCTTTCTTTTTCTCTTTTTCCCTTTCCCTTTCTCTCTCCTTTCCTTCCTTCCTCTTCTCCTTCCTTCCTTCCTTCCTTCCTTCCTTCCTTCCTTCCTTCCTTCCTTCCTTCCTTCCTTCCTTCCTTCCCTTCCTTCCTTCCTTTCCTTCCTTCCTTCCTTCCTTCCTTCCTTCCTTCCTTCCTTCCTTCCTTCCTTCCTTCCTTCCTTCCTTCCTCCCTCCCTCCCTCCCTCCCTTCCTTCCTTCCTTCCTTCCTTCCACAGCTCTGTGCAACTGCTTGATGATCCTCCTGGTGAAAAAGCAATGAGTTATGTTTTCTGGAAGCTTTTCTGTTTCAATTGGTCTCTTAGTTTCCTTTTCTGTGCCTCCATAAAACACCTGGCTCTGTTTTCTCAATAATTTCCTGTTTGTTCTCTGTCGGCTTCCCCATAAGTTTTCTCTTATCCATATTAAACAAACTCATTTCTCTCAGCTTCTTCTCTTAAGTCATTCATACATTTATGTGTCAAAATATTTGCATCTTAATGTTTTGGAACCATTTCAAATGAGACTTGGCAATTCTGGTTTTTTGGCACATGGAATCATAGAATAGAATAACAGAATAGTTTAGGTTGGGATCAACCTTCTGAGGGCCAGTCTCCTGTTTAAACCAGAGTTAAATTTAAGGCTGGATCAGGTAGCTTATCTGGGTGGGTATTTAATGGCTGCAAGTATCTCCTCTGAGGAACACATTTAAGTGTGCTTTATCACACTTGAGAATTTTTTTAATTGTTTCTGTCTGTGATGCACCTTCTGATCATGCTTGCTTATCCTTTTGCTATGCACTTCTGAGAAGTTTGATTCCTTTCTCTATTACTCTTAAATCAGGTAATTGAAAACAGCAGTTAGATTTTCCCCTTAGCCTTCTCTTCTCAGTCTGAACACACCCAGTTTCCTGAGCTGCTCTGAAAGTTGTGTTCTTCAGTGCCTTAGTGGCCTTCCATCAGTTTGTCAACATGTCTTATATTTGGAACAACAAAACCTGGATTCATTTCTCCAAATATACTCTCTCCAGTGCTAATATGGTGGTGAAATCACTTTCCTGAATCTCAGCCTTGAAAGATATACAGCCCATACCATTGCACTCACTAGGGCATACTTTGCCACAAAGGCATGATGCCGATTCGTGTTCAGCTTGCCATTTCCCCCAGGCCCTTCAGTCCTTTCCTGTGTAGCTTCTACCCAGACAGCTGGTTCCAATCCTGTACTGTGGTGGGCTTATTTGGACATTCCAATTTCTCATTTTGTTGAAATATATGAGATCCCTGCCAGCTTGTTGGAGTCACTCCGGAAGGTGGCCCTGCCCTCTATTGTACGCACCAGTACCTGCAAGTTAGTGCTATCTGTAAACTGAAAGGGGCATATTCTGCCATGTTGATGGTGAAAGTTTTGAACTATTGGTCCCTGTATTGGTCTGAAAAGAATGACATTCATAACCATCTGTCAGTTACGGTTTGAACTGTTCATCCTGACCTTTTCAGCCCATTGTTCATCCCATTTTTAAATCATCTTCTAGTCCAGACACTGAGATCTCACTGCCTAAGTTTGGTTACAGGGATGTTACAAAGATGCTATGGGAGACCTTGTTAAAAGTTGTATTAAAGTTGTCATGTTAAGAAGGGGGGTTTCCTTGAACCCTTTATATTTGATCAGCCTGTCAGTTTCTCAAGAAAGACAAGACCCTTGTGTCCGACCAGCCTGTCCACTACCTGCGTTTTGACAGCCCACTGTAGCAGAGGGTGATTTGACTGATCTATTCAGGGACCCCCACTGACAGCGTCACAGAGTCAAATCCCTTGTAACAGCTACTCAAACCTCTTATAATAGCTACTCAGATCTCCAGAGATTTATACAAAAATGAACCTCAGCTGAAGATATTTATTATACAAAATGCAAGTTTGTGAGGTACAAAATGCAAGAATGAGGTTCAAAGATTACTTCTGATAATATAATGACTGCAAGAAAGTTTAAAACAATACACCTAATATTAGCTACCATGAGCTTGTCGCAGAAGAAAGTTCTTAACCAATAGATGTCCCTGTGGGGAACAAGACAGGTTCTGCCCTTCAACTGATCCCAGAAGTTACAGTGGAGTGTCCCCTAACTTCTCCCCTCCTGTGATCATTTTTTTATACTTCATAGTACATTGCATACTCATCATCATACACAGGACTGGCTACAAGTTTCTCACTTCTAGTGCAAATTAGTGTACATCCTCAGATAACACTACTGAAGTCTTTCACTAACTACGCATGTTCTCCAGGCAGGGTTTTGCCCTCTTTCAGGGGATGGGGGTAAGGGCTATTTGAGTTGGAGATAATGATCTCCCAGTACTACAATTACCTTTGCCCTACATTCACTTTACCAGCTTGGCCAGAACTTTCTCACTTGTAGGTTTCTTTTTGCATAATTTAGATAGCAGTGTTCTTTTCCCCCTCTGTTATTTTTTTCCCAAGTTTGACTACTTTGATTAGAAGGCCTTTCATTCATCAGATTTAATGACTTTAGAGGGTGGGTCAGCTCAACCTAAACTTTGTGCACAGAAATATTTGAAGTAAAGTTAAACACTAAATTAGAATTTGGTAATTTGGCAGTTTAGACAACAGTTTACCCCTTTCTGTGCTTATTTCTGTCCAAGATCAGTTAATTTTCTTTACATTTAAGTGGAGTTTGAGTGACTCTAGTCATACATATTTTTGGTTTTGATTAGTATTGCTTGCCCCGTAAGGTGTGGTAGTACCTTGGAGGCAGGTAATTATGGGGTGGAGGTGTGCATTAGCATTACAATGAGATCATCTCATCTGAGGAAAGCAATTTTGCCACATTTGTTGGCTCAGAAGCCGATATCTTCTCATCTTCTCAGCTGTGTGGTACCATCAAGTTCCCACTCCTGCAGGGAGTATGACAAACCCTGGCCACAGTGTCTCCACTCCACTCCAGCTTCTGTTACTCCTATTAGCATGTGCTGAGATGGCAGGCTGTGTCGCTTAAGGAGCCATGGTAAAGGTAGATTTTGTGCATGTCAGCCATCCTGAAAGCAATAATTGTATTTTAGCCTATAAAAGCTCTCTGTAATATTATACTTCTATTAGGTCCCAGTTTTCTCTAATTCCTCCCTGCAAAGTAATTTTCCCACAAAAGTAAAGGTAAATAACATGCTCTAATGTCTTTTTGTTCACAAAGCCAGTTATTCCATCACAGAAGACTGTGTCTGATTTTCTCTTTGTAAATCTGTGCTGTCTATTCTCAGTCATGACCTTGTCCTTCATGTGCTTAGAAGATTACAGGAGGGTTTGCTCCACAATCTACCAAGCGACTAAGGTGAGGCTGACCAGCATGTGATTTCCTGGAACTTTACTCTTGCCTCCTTTCAAAGATGTCCATAGTATTTACCTTTTTTTCTAGTCATTGTGGACCTTCCCAGAAGGCAATTCAAAGATAGTACAGAGTGGTCTTACAATGATACTGTCCAGCTCCCTCAGCACCCAGAACTCCTCCGGTTCAACATTTGCTGCCAGTGTATCTGTGGAAACCTTTCCCGTTGCCATTAATACCCTTCATTAGTTTCTGCTTCAGCTGAACTTTGGGTTTCTGAATTCCAGCCATAACTGCCCAGTTCTCTACTTCTCCTGTGCGGCTTATCCCCATTTCCACCTGCAGTATATTTCCCACAGGCTCCCCTTCTTGCATTTGAACAGGAGTAGCCTGCCCTCCCACCATGCCTGCTTGATTCCCTGATCACCTGAATGAATCATTCATGTGTTTCAAGGAGGTTGTCTTTCAACAGTTCAGAATATTACAGAAACTCTGAATGAAAAAATCCCAACACAACCCCTTACTAACCAGCAGACCCCAGGGAAGGAAATGAGGTATTCTTCCCTGTCTGGCAAACTTCTTTTCCATTATCTTTGTGCTCCATTCACAGAGAAAGGCCAATCTATTTTTAATGTAGTTCTGAGTGGTGGTCACAGCTGGTTGTAGGTTTCTGTATATTTGTGTTAAGACTTTCTTGTTGGTTTTGTGTATGTGTATGTGTGTTTGGGTTTGTGGTTTTGTTTGTGCTGGGTTATTTTTAATGGTCAGGACCCTACGAGACAAGTCCCTGGCTAGGCATGGAACAAATGGAAAAAATGGGCATGTGGTTATGGCTGATGAATCTCATACTGTCTTTCCAACTCCAGTTTGGTTTATTTCAAGTAGCATAAACCCACATTCTCCCCAGTAGACTGAGAGTCTTTTGGGACCATAAAACACTAGTGCACAAGGCATCTAAAAGAGAAAAGTTGGTTTTAAAACTATGCTACCTACAAAAGTGCCAAGAATTTGAATGAAACATGTTTATTCATTTTAGAGATATGGAGAAGGCATCCAATACAGAGAATGGATTAATGGTGGTGGTCATAAGTAAAAAGGAAAAGGAAAAAAAAAACAACCCCCAAAAAGAGGAGCACTAAAAGATTAATTTAAAAAAAAATAAATTTAACTTCTGAGATAGCAATAGAGAAAATTTGGAAGAGAAGATGAGGGAGTTAGAGCTGTAAATCAGAGTGATCATAGACTGACATAGAAAGCAATTGGTGACATATTAGCTGGGAGAGGAACATGAAATAAGGAGAAATAAAAATGGATAGTACAGAGAATAAAGACAAAAAATTGCCAGTAACTTTGGAAGTAAACCATAAAATAAAATTTCCAACCAGCTAGTGTAAGTATAGTTAAGCTGTACTGTGTTAATGGCATGTTTCATACATTGGAATAATTATGTTTGCTTGTTGATTTTTAAACATCTTAATGGCTTCAGACTTGAGCTAAAAACCTGTTTCCTGTTCATGTATATTTATTTCTTATTTTAATTCTCAGAGCTGTGCATTTATTTTATATAATCACAGTTAAACTCAGATGCTATTCTCAGTGTTTTAATGTTTACAAGATGACAATCTGATAATGATGAATATGTGCAGAATAGAATAGTTCAGCTGGAAGAGACCTACAGTGATCATTTGGTCCAGCTGCCTGACCACTTCCACACTGACCAAAAAGTTAAAGCACGTTATTAAGGGTATTTTTATATATATATATATATATAAATGCCTTTTTTTAACATACTGACTGGCATGGTAGAATTTAGATCAAAAGAATTAGCTCCAGTCTTTATGTTGAATAGCTTGAGCAGTATGACAAGTCTGTTTGTACCCCTCCTCTTGGATCAGTTTCTAAATTTCTCTTAGGCAGCTGAGGATGGACTGCATACAATATAATGAATATGTAGAAAACCACTTTTTTAATTTTTTTTAATAGTATCTGAGAGTAATTTGCAGCTTCCGTAACTGACATGCAGATATTCTGATAATCAATGTTTATACATAAACCCTTATGAATTGATTCCCTTCATGTAGAAATTTTCACAGATATCCCTGTTCTACAATTTCAAATGTATTGTAAAGTGATTTTAATATAAAATCAGAGCACATGATGCTTCACAATTTATTTAAAAAATAACTTTAAAAGTTAAGTTGTATATTATTGTCTTTTTTTGAAATAATTTAAAAATATTCTGTGAATTGTTCTGTTGAATATATTAGTCTGCTGGAATTCATTTAATGTTTACATTGTGTTCTACAGAGACTTTCACAAGTATAGAGATTGGGTTGTGTCTAAACCACAGATAAGCCCTTTTAAAGAACGCTAATTTATGCTAAAGAATGAAGGCACAGGTTGACATAAGGAAGATTTATTTTCATAATTTTTCTGCTGGGCATGATTTCCCTTCATGTTACTGGTAGTAAACAATCTGTTCCCGTACAATAGCAAATGCATATAACTAAGATATTATTTGTTGAAAAGATAGATAGTTACAACTAAGTTACTGCCTGTGGCATGTTAGATGTAGCACTGTAGATTTTTGGTTTATGGGGACAGATTATTTGCAAGAAAATTTGCTACAAGTTTCTGTTCCAAATAATCTTTTAAAATACAAATAAAAATGTAATATATATTTCACAGAGTTCATAGTGAGAACAATGAAAACACAGTATCACATTTCTGATTAATATTTTTCCTTTTGTGCAATATATTGAAAATTATGTGTCAGCACATAAAACCTATACAAAATGTAATAAAATAAATCTTTGCAAAGACAATTTCTTAACAATTTAACGTATTTTTTATATATACAGTATTCTGTGAAACATGTTTTTAAAGTTTTTTGTACATAATATGCTGTATTAGAAGTAAGTATTTTAGAAGAATTTATGGCCTTAACCTCTGGCAATCTCTGCCAAGACTTCCAAAGCAAGGTGCTAATGCATTTGGAGTCAAGGATTAAGCAAAGTTGCTCGACTGTGTTACCCAGGAAACTAAGATTACTTAGTATTTTATGAGCCTAAAGTGACAGATTTTGAAATGTTGCTACCAGGTTGTGCCTGAAAAATATTTAAATTTATCCAATTAAATGCTTGAACTGAGTAATTTAACTGCATATAAGAGCATTTTCTCGAATAATGTATGAATCAGAAGTGAAAAAAAAAAACCAACTCATGTATTTTAACATGATCTTTGGAAAGATGTGTTAATGTTGCTTTAGGTTACATTTCCCACTGCAGAAATACAAATGAAATTTTAGCATTCATTAAAAAATAATAGTATTTGGAATAGTATCAGGAACTTGGCAAATACATATGTCTTGTATGAAAAAAGGTCACAAATAAAAGCAAAGAAGGAACCTTCTATAGCCTAGCAGTGTAACTTCAGTTATCTACATCAGAACATACAACTGCTCCAATTTTTGTTTAAGCTAACAAGACATGTAGGGTAATTACAAAAGAAGAAATAAGTCGAATGATTTTTAAACATGAAGTTGTAACAACAGAACTATAACAACTTTCCATTCACCAGTGTCCATAATACTTTTGCATATTTATAAATAGACCTGCAATATAATCAGGCTTGTTTCTGTTTACATATAAACTGTTATAAAAAGAGGAATCTCATGAAATTTGAGATTTTTGGCTGGATTAATAATCTATTGAGGTATCTAAAAGTACCTCTACCATCTTTAGACCTAATTCTACACAACTTGTTAGAGGCTCATATGTGTGATAAAGCTGTGTAATTGATTTGTAACTATTTTTTAAGTTGTAACTACAGCATGCAAGAACATTCAAGTCAATTCCAACACACCTCAGCTTGTACTCATTGAAGACTATGATAATGCCAAATAATATTTTGACTTTGTGTTATGCTTAGCAGAAACAGAGGTGTTTGTCTTGCATTACACCTCTTTTTTTTAGAAGAGAGGCATATTAACTCTGTACAGTAACAGAAAGTTACTCATAGACATAGTAAGTTCATTGTGATGTACACAATAGAAAAGCACATATTTCATACACATTAATTGATATATTTTGTACATGACTATTTGTGATTTTTTTCCCAATATACGATGAAAGATGATCTGAGAAGTTGCTTCAATGTTCTTCACTTCTGCTTTATTTAGATAAAGATTTCAAGTCTTGTCACAGTATCAGTTAAACGGTCTCTCTTCCTAACATGATTTCTGATCATCTAGCCAAAAGACAATGTTTTCTGTTCTTTGTTCTTAATAAGAAGGCCTGCCATGGAAAAGATCTCCTTGGGGGGTTATTTATTTCTGAATTTTAATTAAGATATGCAAACTATGCAGAGATTTGATCACTCCTCAATACAACAAGTGTGGCAATGGGATACACTGTACCACTTATAGTTCTTGTTCTCAACAATTAATACAAACTGAGATAACAAAATATCAAATACTGTCTTGTGCTAGCCACAGAATCACAGAATCATGCAATGGTTTGGGTTGGAAGCGACCTTATAGATCATCTAGTTCCAACTCCCCTGCTGTAGGCAGGTGTTACTGAAATCTCGGAATGAAAACCTTATTGACACCAAAGTGATGTAGATAAGCAGACACTTCTTTATTGACGGCCGGGTGCATGAGTGAGTCCTCTCACGACAAACGCACACCAAGTTTCAAAATCAGACACCATATATAGAGCTTGTTCATACATATTCATTAAGTATTCATGCATAATCACGATATTTCCCTTAAATCATTAACATACTTTCCTCCCATATCCGATTCTGTAAAGGTAAAGGTTAGAAAGGTCCAGAAATGGGTCTGGGGTACGATTTGGGTAGGTGGTATATGAGTCAGTGGTCGCGATCTCCCCCTGCCGGAATTACCTTTTACTAAAGTTCACGGTTTCTTGGCAGGTAACTACAAGCTGTTCCAGTTGACTCTCCCCAGTTCCCATTAATCCTATATTCTGACATTTCAATACACTTTCTATATACGGAAGACTAGTTAACTACAAAGAAACCTTTCAAACCTTAAATTAATTACCTAAATTTTAAACAATGATTCTAGCCCATTCTTCTGGCCTTGGTACGGGACTGTACAAAGGATTTCATAACAGCTTTTACTGTGCAACTGTAAGTTTCATTAAAATATATTTCTTATCCCTCTATATTTCTATTAAAAATGATTTTATAAAATCAAATAAAGTCAATCAATCTTAACTTATTAGCAAATCTGTAACACAGGGACACCTTCTACTAGACCGGATTGCTCAAAGACCCATCCAGCCTGGCCTTGAACAGCTGCAGGAAGGGGGATCCACATCTTCTCTGGGCAACTTGTGCCAGTTGTCTTACCACCCTCATAGTGAAGAATTTCTTCCTTATATCTAATCTAAGTCTACTCTCTTTCAGTTTAAAGCCATTACCCGTTGTCCTATCACATGTCCTCGCAAAGCTGTGTAATAGGGTAATAAGCAATGTAATCTTGAGCCTTTTTACATTAATAACTCATCACCTCAGGACACCTCAGTGCTCTAGATTGGAGACACACAATGAGGCTTAATTCCAGACATTTTAACTCTCTCTGTTATTCTCAGCCAGCAGGTAACATTTGTCAGATGTTGAACTATTAAAATGAAACATAGTAGAAGTGAGCACCAGAAGGATAATCAAAAATGGTAAATGGAGTTAGGCCCAGAGCTGAGAAATTCCACATGTAGATGAATGTACCGCACAAGACTTTGTGAAAATTTTGGTTTAGATCAGAATGATTAAAAAAAACCACACCAAACTTATAACAAATTAATATATTGAATCATAGAGGTGAATGTCCTTTTGTACTCAATGATCTGACTGTAAATTTTAAAATAACAACGTGGAGGAATTGATCACTCTGACCATCATTTCCTTTAGTTATTAATTAGAACACATTCACAGATAACAAGATCTACATTTGAAAATTTATTTACCACAGTAAAACTTAATTGGCTGTACCTAGTTGCACAACTAGTAAAAACACAATAATGGTGCACACCCAGGAGCTTGACCTCTCTCATATGCCCTCCCACCATGCCATGAAGACAATTGCTATGGCTGCCATTTCAAAATGATGAATAGTGACTCTGAATATATTCATAAATAACAATAAGAGGGGTGATGTTAATTGTGGTTTTGAAGGACAGAATAAAAAATATAAAATCTACTTCCAGAAATTTCCTACTTATTTTCCTCTTCATTCTACCACCTATCCCCTATATTGCTTTCCCTTTGGCCAGACTCTGGTGAGCTCTGCACAGACAGCCCATTCCCAGAGCAGAAGGAGTCTTCAGTCTTGAAAGGGCATCCCTGAACTTTAGTCTGGGAGGACGGAAGGAATACTTCTTGGTATCTTCAAGGATGGGTGGATGAAAGAAGGACTGTAGATTTATCAAAGAGATATAAGCCCAAGTCTTGTAAGACATGGCAATACTAAACTCCTGGAATAAAGAGAAAGCCTCTGAACATTTCTCACATCTTCCAAGAATTCAGAGTCCTGTTAGATAAGATTATCCACTTTGTATTAAATATGGACCTGCTCAGAGCAGAGAGTAGGCAAATTTCATGCAGTACGCACTCCAGTTATTTCTGCTCAGCTGAAGTCAGCCCAAAGTAATTTGGCAGTTGGACTAGATGATCACCGTACATTCCTTCCAACTGAAATGTTGTGTTCTATTCTAATTTCAGACTTTGTATTAACAAATAATAATGCCCCCCTCCCGCACCTGTCTAGGCAGCAACTTGCACAGCAAGCAGTGCTTCCTTTCCATTAAAAACTGAAAGAATTAAGAGATCTTCCAGTGCAAAGTAGAAACTCAAGAGCAAGGACAAGTGATTAATATAATGTTGCTTGCAGTCAGGTTGTAAAAAAAATAAACTAGATATTTAGTTGTCCCTCTTAATATCTGTGTGTGCCCTCCAGTCTCAACTTTAGTTGCCTCAGACATGTGAAGGTAATTTCTTCTTGTGAAGCACCTAGCTAGAACATGCTAGGACATCTTGGATTACCTTTCAAAGAAAGTGGAGATTGAACTGTGGGCTGTTGGGGTGAACAATCAATCAAACACCTCTGGCAGTACTGGGATGCTAACAGTGGTCATGTAGCTGGAAGTGTTTGGAAATATTGACTAGAGTCATGTTTAGGGAGATAGAATGGAGACTGAAATCTTGCTTTTGCAGTCATGCCTACAACACACTGTCAGTTTAGTGGGGTTTTGAGCTCAGTTTGGTTTTTTCCTCATGTTTGTGTATCACATTGTGGAGCTGACAACTCTGTACTGATTTTTTCTTGGTTCCCATAGTGAGCAAGAAACACTAAATGGTATTTAGTTTGAAATGTTTGAAAGACTAAAGTCTTTCAAAGCAAGAGGCTCTCTTAAATTTATTATTTTTTTCCCTGTGTGCACATATATGCATTTGCATGATGATAAGTGTCTCTTTATAACTATATTGCTGTGCTTGACTGCATAAGTAAAGTTGGTCTATCACACCTGTTGCAGAGAAGCACTTGAAAGTCCTGAGGGTTTATAGTTTCCATGGCATTTCTGTTAGTGTTGCAGACTCACCTACAGTCATGCTTGTATATGCCCCAGTATATGCAAGTATTCACGGATTATTTAAGTGGTGTACTCTTCTCTGTTTCCATCAGCGAGCGTGTTCCATCGCCACCTGACTGGAGTTAAGTACCTAATCTAAATGGCTGTATGGCCAATAATAACACTTAACACACATAGTTCTGAGCAGATGGTGTTATGTTAACCTGCAGAATACAGACAAAACCTCAGCATTAAGGAGAAAGATATTATCAAGATCTATACCAAAGGACTTACATTGTTAAAACACAAACCTTTCCTGAGTAGATGCACCTGGTGAGGGGCAACTAGCTCCTATTGTGATGCAAAGCCTTGCAGAATTTAAAGGAATAACCCATTCTGCTAATGCAATAACAGCTGCCCCGCCCTTCACCTGACCATGAATTCTGGTATGGTTGGGGAGTGAGAGTGTCCTAACAACTTTTTATCCAAGTTACAACAACAGTATATGAGTACAGGAAGGACAGATTGAACTAGGTAAAGTAGCAAGTTCCTCACAGAGAAATCCAAAGATAAATAGCTGTACCTGTGGCTTTTGTGAGGCAGACTTTGAGGCATGAGTTAAAAGAATTTTTAGGAGATGATTGTGAAAGGGGTATTGTGCAGAAGAGTAGGAAAAAAAGATAATTATTAAAACCAAATTAAATACCAAATTGCTCCCAAAACCTAAGAATATCCAGAATTCCTTTAACATTTTCCAAAATGCAAATAATGGAATAATCTTTTCTTATTTAAAGAAAATCTTCCAAAAATCCCCAACCAGAATCTATGTGCTGCAGAATTATTCTAATGACTAAGCTAGAGGTTATATTTCTTGGAAATTACCCTTGCCCTAAACATATGCTCCTTAAACAACTTACAAAGTGACCTACCCTAAGTTAGGTTGCTGACCAGATCTGCAAAAAATTGAATTGGTTGACTGTAGTTCTATTTGCTAGGTAGGGTTAAATCAAGCTTCAGAAACTGGAAAATTTAAATTTAGGGATTTCTGGATGGCTGTGCTTTCTCAGTGCATGAAGATTTTCTTAGAGAGGAAGGGCCTGTGAGGGCACAGAAAAATCTTGAGTTAGGTAAATAAAAATGATATGCAAATTTTCCTTGTGCTTTGTCGTACAGAAATATGCATAAGACAGGGCCTGTTGTTCTTTGTGTGATACTGAAGAGAAGAGTGGTGCCACTATGTAACCTCTTGATTATACATGATTTTGTAGGCATCAAATTAATATCAAGGGAAAAAGAAAGTTTTTTATGGGCGTCATGCTTACAGCGTTTTTCCTTGCTGTAAGATTCTGTCAGACTGAGAAGTCACAAGTAGGCTGTTATTCTTCATTCTTTCAACTATGTGAAAACACCACTTTGATGCCTCATAATGCAATATTATCCAACAAAATTATTCCCCTCTATGTACAATAAGAGAGCCAGAGACTAAGAAGGAGATCCATAAGAAGAATCATAAGTAGGTTAAATTTAACTAAACTTGTATTGGTCTTGTTTGTTGGTCTAGTCTGGAGTAAAAAATGTTAGAAAAAACTAAAGATCTAAAAATGCTTTACAAAAACAAAGTGAAGGGAAGCACAATAAAAAAATGGGTTTAGATCTTCCAAAGGAGCCTGAAACTATCTTCTATTACATGGCAGTGGATACAATAATATAACTTGGAAGGAAACGTTAATAGTGTCCTTGAAACTACTCAGATAAGTTCTGATCAAATCCAATAAATCAAAATTTATATTTTCTTTAGTGTGAAACTAAATTTGATGATTTCATAAACCAAGCCTTTCTAATATCAGATAATCAGTAAGTTACTTTCTATTTCTAGAATGATAAACTTTCTCTCAGTATTAGAGATCCTTTTAGTTATATGTGAACTGGCATGTTTTTTTGTTTAATGCTTTAATAAATTATTAAACAATTTCATTCTTTTTCCTCATTTCTGCATAAGTGTAAGTTCAGTATGTTACTTCTAATGAAATTGTGATGAATCTGCATGCCAATAACCTTCAGGGTTCAGGGTTAACCTATTTCTGTTCAAGAAGGAAGCTTTTTTTAGATATTAGAAACTTACTTTCTGCTCATGTAAAAAAGAAAAGCAATTTTCGAATGGAGGGGTTTATTTTTCTATTTGTCTCACTTGAGAGACTTCATAAATTCTGATGTCCTAGGGCTATAAACAGCTCTCAGCCCATACAGCAGCTCCCACTGACATCTCTGGCATTTTATTCTTGGTCAAGGGCAACATATGACCAGACATCTCTCACACCCCATCACTTTCCTGGAGATTAAAAAATCAGATTGTTGGTCTCTCTGTTTTCCAAGGTTTAGACTGGCAAATCAATAACAAGCAAAGGTTTTGATACTATAAACCTATCAAATGACTGTGATGTCACAAATAAGAAGGTCATAAAATAGTATCAGCCTTAAACTCTTCTGTACCAAAAAGTTTGACTGACTGTCACTTAAACTCCACCAATCCTTGGCTGCACACAGTTGATTCATTAATCAAATTTGCTGTTTTCTACGGTCACCCGTAACTTCTGTTAAAAACTGGTAGCAAGTCAAACAGCTGCTGCTACTTAAAGACTTATTTAGATATTTTAAATTGTATTTATTTCATCTGTGTGAAATAATGTTAACATATCCCATTGCTTCCTTCGGCTGTTTCTTCTGAAACCTCTTTGATCTATCATTGATAGCTGGAAGAACAAAAAGAAGTGTTTTCATTTCAGTTGGTACTGATAGACCTTTCTTTCCAGATTAATGAAATTCTTGTCTTTGTAAGTTTCCAAGGTTAGGAAATACAAGTCATCTCATATCATCATATTTCACGACAGGTCATATGTTGCAGAATGGATGAAAGAGAACGGCCACGGTTCCATAGAAGGACTGTGTGTACAGCTTTTGACATAAGTCTGGAGTGAACCAAGCTAGGCCGCAGCGAGAAATTACCAGACTTGCTAGAAATGGAAAATTACCAGGCTTGCTAAAAATGGAAAATTACCAGGCTTGCTAATAAGGGAAGAGAGATAAGGTCATGCTGACCTTGTGCCTAATGTTGTAAATAACTTTGAGGAATTCGCGTAGACAAGAGAGGAAAAAAAATATATGTAGTTAGCTATCCGCAGAAACCGCAAATAGGAGGACGTATGAAAGTGTAATCCTTTAGAGCTTAGCCAATCAGCAGATGATTTGTAGGCATAATTAACTGGAACTGTATATAAGACATAATTGCGCCATAATAAATTGAAGCTTGCTCTATCACTCATATTGAGTCGGCTGCTTGCTTCCCCTCGTTCGTCAGTCGTAGACCAATGAAATTTACAGGTAAGCTGGAACTAGTTCTAGTTTCACAAGTGTACTCAGTTTCCTTGTGTGGTATTCCCAGACTTGCCGAAAAGGTTTATTTTCCATAAATTTGATAAATTTTTTGTATTTTCACGAGCAATTATATTCTTGGAAGCACTCATTTAAAGACTACTGTTCTTACACAAATGCAACAACTTATTTGGTGAATTTGTTGCCGCTATGTTTGTGTAGAAAACCAATAAAATAATTTAAACTTACATTATGATTTAGGAATAAATAAATGTGTCATTAGGTGGATATATGCTTTCTGTTATCTTTGATTAAGTAGGACATTTTTATTTCTTTTTCTCAAAACTTTATAAAGTTCTCAGGTAGTTAATCCAGAAAGTTTTAAGTTGTGACAACACTAAATAAAGCTGTGTTTAAAGCTCTGAGTAACAAATTACAGTGTAAAGTAAATTCACTGACACTTTCTACACAAGACTTACACAGTCCTTCAAGTTATCTTTTGTAGCTCTAGAACCTTAGAGACTGGTGTCTCAACACAACTACTCACATGGTTGGTAAGGAGCACTGCCTCTGGGTGCCTGTGTGCTATCACCTTGCTGTCTGAAAGGACACAGATCATCACTGTTTGCTGCAAAATGTTATGGGAAGATAAGAAGCCTTTTGAGCCATATCACTTCCCAAATTAGGGAAACAGTATGAAAACTCATCTCAAATACACTGCTCTTTGGTAAATGTGGTGATGGAAGACAAGACAGGTTAAAATAACCCAAAAGTGCCACTCTTCTGTAAAGTACCTTTATTTTATATATATATATATATATATATATATATATATATATATATATAAAGTTAAATGTATAGCACTGGGTGTTGGTTTGTTTGTTTGGTTTGGTTTTGTTGGTTGTTGGGTTTTTTTTTTGAGGGGGGGTTGTTTTTTGTAAAGAAGAAAATATTTTTTTCCAAAAAATTTCCAAAAAAATAGTTTTTGCAGGAGGACATCCATTAAAATTACCGGTTTGCATAGTTTTATATGGTTTGTAAACATTCATTTTTCTTTTGTTTAAAGAAATAGTAAAGACTTCCATTGGAAATTTTCCACCTAGTTATAGTGTAAAGGTTTGTAATCTGAAGCATTTTGATGAAAAGTATGAAGAATATTTTTCCAGCTGTTTCAATGATTTTGCCAAGAATAAATCAATTTTCCTGTACTACATATTCTCTATGTAAAAATAACTAAATCAAAAATATCACAGTTGTGGTTTAACTCTGGCTGGTAATTAAGTGCCACACAGCTGCTTCCTTACTCCACTTTCACCCAGAGGGTTTTGAAGGAAAATTGGAAAGGAATGTAAAATTCAAGGTTTGAGATAAGAACAATTTAATAATGGAAATAAAATAAAAGTGAAAGAATAATGTTAATAACAATAATAACAGTTATAATGAAAAGGAGAGAGAAGGGAAAAGGAATGAAATCCAAAGGGAAGAGAGAAAAGATAACGCGTGATGCACAATACGATTGCTCAGCACCTGCTGACCGATGCCCAGACTGTCCCCAAGCAATGATTCACAGGCCTCAGCCAACTGTCCCTTGTTTATATACTAAGCATGGTGTCCCATGCTATGGAATACCTTTTTGGCTAGTTCAAGTCAGCTGACCTCTCTGTGTCCCCTCCCAATGTCCCATGCCTCTCCAACCTTCTTGCTGGCAAGACCCAAGAAACTGAGAAGTTCTTGTCTTAGTATAAACACTACCCAGCAATAACCAAAATCATCTGTGTGCCATCAGCATTGTTCTTACACCAAATACAAAACACAGCGCTGCACCAGCTACACAGAAGAAAATTAACTCTGTCCCAGCTGAAACCAGGACAGTCATGAAGAGTCCAAGTATAAAATATGAAAGGATTTAATAATATGTTTCTGTTCCTCAAACCAAATTTTGAAGCCTGTATATCTTTGAAATCTGGCCTTTCCAACAGTATGGTGGTGTAAATAACTGATATAAAATGTATTGCAGTGCTATAATATTTTCTGGTTTTCGTTACAGTGACTGCTGTGGGTTACCAAATAATAGTTATAAACTTATAAACAGTGTTTTGTTTCAAATCCCAAAACTGGAAGATCAAAAAGTGATTTTAGTTCCTGTAGAAAAGAAAGGATTAGAATAAGAATGTTAAAAAAAAGAAAAAAAAAAAAGTGCTGGGGTTTTTTTCTTTCTTTTTTTCCCCTGTTTTATTTTCAGAAGTAGCACAGCATAATAGTCAGTGCAAGTTTCCTTGTGCTATGGTAGGGTGGAATTTAACCTCTTACAACTGATCCATTGTTAGATTTTGTCCTTTTAAGTATGTGCTGATCCTGAAGGTATCATTAGTGAGAGGTGTTTTGTTTGTTCTTGTTATAGAGGCAACTGCCAACTCGGAACTCAGCTGACAGCAGGAATCCTATTATGAGGGATGTGCCAAAACCAAAGTGCCTGCTGTTTATTTCTGCTTTCTATCAGCAGGCAAATATTCCTTCCCTAGGTGTGACATAGGGGTTTTCAATTCGCTGGGAATCAAAGTATTTTATTAGCGTAAAACAGAGGTCCAGCAACTATGCCTGACTGAAAGTAAATCTGAAAAAACAAGGATGGGGGTGGAGTGTGTGTGGGGAAGCTGTTTCTTTATTAACAGAAAACATTACCAAAGATTTGGACACTGTAAGTGGATAACAGTGAATTCAAAAGAAACTTTCTAAATGTTCAGCTACAATACAAAACATTTGCCTTATCAATGCTTTTGTACACCAAAGATGGAAGTATTAATCTCAAAGATTCGATCCTTCTGCAAGTAGAGCACTGGCTGTGAGGCGGTGTGTCTGGGTCCTGCATTTGGTTCCAGCCTGTGTCTCTGATTCTCCTTGGCCAATTTTCTGCAGCCTGTGAAAAAGCAGAAAAAAAAGGTCTCAAATCAAAAGCAGGCAAAAGAAAAAAACAACTGACAAACTAAAAGGTTCTGCATCATCTTGTAAGAACTTCAGTACATAAGAAAATAAAGGAAAAAAACAGTACTGTGAATGCTGTAGTAGGCTGGTGCTTGGGACATTATAGATTTGTTCACCTTAGAGGAGAAATATTGTTTATATGAATCAGCCATATTCTTTGGTGAAGTCTTTCTCTGCTCAGGAAAGAAAAGCACAGAGAAATTTGTGAAAAGGGTAGAAACAAAAGTAAAAAAGCAGGGTTTGTACTCAAAATTCCCAACACTTGTTTGTCCAGCAATATCCAATTCTTAAAGTTCTGCTTTCTGTCCACAATTAAGCCATGTTTTGACTTGCTGTTCTCACCATCTATTGGCTTTCAGATCCTTTAGATTGAGGATGAGCAACAATACTATTTCAGCTTGTTCTTCCTCTACCTTTACTGCTCTATCTTACCCTTTCTTTGTTTTGCAAAATGCTACTCTTTGTGTAGTTGTTCAGTGAACTGGATGAAGACTGGCTTTAAATAACTGGAAAAATATTGGTATTTTCTAGGTGAATTTCTAGGTTCTCTAAAGACCAAGGTTCCTTAAAAGTCACACTGAAGAAATAAAGAAGCAAATTCAACAGTGCCAGCATTAGGCAGGAATTACTCTTCAAAAACGAAAGCACTTTTGCAAGTGAAAAAGTGTTAAAGCAGATCACAAGTACCATATTAACAAGAATTTTTTTACTGCTTACAGAAAGCATTTGTCTACTTCAAACACATAGATTGCAAGAAATGAATTCACACTGCTGCTACACTGACCAATGGTTTCTCTTCCTGGCTGTCTTTCCAGGTCATTTCTGAATCCTGCAGTTCTTTATATGTATTTAAGTTGCATTAAAAATCAAAAGCTCTGATTACTCAGCTCACCCTTCACTTTAATCAGGTTATGGAAATTTCAATGGTGAAATAAGTTTCAGGTAAATATTAAATTGTCTCCCTTGATGACAGCATATTGAAGACAATAAACAGTATAACTTAATCTAGCCATACAGAATTTGGTGGACTATAGGACTGTTAGAATATGGGAAGTTTTATCCATAGGTATCTTGAGTGGACTGGAGGTGCCAATGGACTTCACAGGTGGAAAACATTAGGAAATGAAACAATAATAAGCAGTTGACTGGAAATTGGCAAACTCAGAAACTGTCAAAACATTTTTGCTTTTAAATTCAACATTAAACCAAAATTATGAAAAATAGATGCAATTACTGTTGAGGATAAATTATAGTAAGATTTTCCTTTCTGAAGTAATTTGATGCTTGCTGTATGTTAGAATCTTGTGTGACTACACAAATACGCCTAAACACAGCTTTGTCAATGATGTTTGTGGCCCACTGTACTTATTACAGAAACAAAGCGTACCATAGCAACTGGATTCTGTCCAAAAGAAGGAAAACACATCTCATCCCTACAAAATGTTCCAAGCATTTAAAACCATACAAAATTACTCAGACAAGACTTTTTCTAAACCTACAAGCACTACACATAAGCATAGCTTCAAGCAAACAGTTCTATATTAATGCAGACCTGCCACCACTACGACAAAATACACAGGACATGAAAGAAAACAGGTAAGGAAACAGAACGGCTGATTTGGAGCAATGAATGAAAACAGAAAAATCTGAAAAAAGAAGTTAAGATTATTTTTTATTTTATCAAATAATTTCTCAAAAAGATCTGAGAAGCAGTATGTGTAATGTACATAACTACTTGATAAAATTTTAAATATCGCCTAACTGTATAAATAAAGCACTTTAAAAATCAATCCTAACTTGTATAAAAACTCACCTGAGAGATTGGATTAGTCCACTGAAGTCCTTAAGGTAAAGAATATGTTATTCAGCAGGAAATAAAACTGTTGAATTATATTCATAATTGAAATTATACCTTCTTAAGCATTATGAAAAATAAATACAAAATCTAAACATTTACCAAAAAGAACACACTACATCTTTTTAATACTATTTTATCAACATTTCTGGTGAGACAGTACTGTAAAAAATGCTGGTTTAATCTTTGACAAAAACAATAGCAGTAATCAATATACTTTAATGTTTTAAAAAAAGAATAAAAACGTGTGTGTGGAAATCCTCTATTATCAAGCGCTACTAAGAAGAAATAATTTTGGAAATAACCAGCAGAATGGCATAAACCAAATTTGTTGAAATAAGGGATATTAATTATGTTAATGATTGTTAGAAAAGAAATAATGAAACAGACTGCCTGTTAATTATTAATATACTGATGAGTTGTTGTTTTTTTTTTTTTTTCATTGCCCCAGAAGTTAATATACCAACTAAAAGTAGATGCGTTTGCTGTTTTGACTGTGGTCGGAACCAAATCCAGCCAGGAGAAAACAATAAAATGACCAACAAAAAGGCATTAAAGTCAAGATTGTGCATGATATGTCAAAAATTTTAATATTTAGAAAGAGAAGAATCATGAGCCCTAAAAACAAATAAGCAATTACATTCAGGAAAGCAATACACTGAAAATAGTAAGTGAAATATCTAAGAGACAAATCTAAGGGGGGGGGGAGGGACGGGTGGGGTGGGGAGAATTGAAAGAAGCTAAACTTTCCCTAGAGAAACAGTTATAAAGTTAGATGCACATTATCCAGTAGTCTGCATTACAAAGGGCTATTTTTGGTTTGTGTGTTTTTTCTTAAATAAACTATCACCTTTTCTAAAGCCTGCCTCACTTTTCCTTTCCTTGGACAAAATGGAGACTGGAAAGTTTCTGTTGCCACCATCATTAGAGGGCTTTATAGGTAAGTTAGATAAGTATCTACTTAATTATGTGCGATTGTCATGTATTTCATTCACCAGTTAATTGCATAAGTAGAGTTTATACTTAGATATTTAAAATATTTTTCATTATACTTGGGACTTCCTTGTAGTAGGTAAAATAGGTTAGTTTCACTTCGATTTTCAGCTCCTTTTTATTTTCCTTTTAAAATTATTAAGATTTAAAGTGATGATTTTGATTATCTTATGACTTAGAGGTATGAATTAGCTTGTAATTTTACCATCTTGTCATATAAATACTACTTGACTCAAAGGTATTTTTCTTTGTATAGCTGAGGTCAGATATACATGCATAGTAGATTTTCTCCAGACTTTAGTCCATAGTAGCATGCAGATAGCTGACTAAGGGCTTGATCTGTTACCCAGATAAGTCAAAAGAAATGTTGATTAAATCATGGGCTTAGCTGAACACTCAGAAACATTTATGTGGCAAGAGAATGCCAGTCTGTGAATGATGAGCACAGTGTGAAAGGAAACAGGCCAAACATTGCCACAGACTCTAACGAAGAACCCTTATACAGGATTGGAAAACTAACTTTGTAACCGATCATCAGTACATTTTAGGTCCTCTTTTGTAATTATTGCTGCATGTACCTCTCTTACTTTATCTAAGTTTCAATATATTTCTGACATTGATCTTTCATTCTTTGTGGGCTTTTTAGCTTCAGGACTGACAACTAAAGTTGTTTTGACAACTGACACATCAACTGACAACCAAGTCTTACTCTGGCTACCAGTAGTTCATGACTGTAATTTTTAAAGCAGCTGTTCCCCAAATATAGCTATGCTGTGCAGGAAAGAAGCCCAATTACACATTGAGAGTGTTGGACTAAATATATAGCAATGTACTTAAAGCTGTACTTAAAAGTTCACGGCTGACAAGGGAAGAGAGGAGGAAAGGGTGCTTCCTTACAGAATGGTTAACACAAATTATCTTGGAACCTGTTTTTTCTTAATGGAATGACAAAGTTACTTGCTGAGTCTTCTCTTGGAGACATGCCAAAGAAGTCCATAGGCATACATCATGAATCCTCCCTGGTGTCACAACCAAATCTTCAAGGATAATTATTGCTTGAGTCCCATAATAATGGGACTATAAGCTAAAACTCTGTTGTAGAATTTTCAATTTCTTTTCCCAGGTAGTTTGTTCTGAGAATTTTTCTCAACAATTTTCTCTTATGTTATTAGATATGTAATTTTTTTCCCTTTCATAGAGTGTCAGGGAATTGAATCAAAATAGTCATAAATTTTCATGGGTATAGGTGTGGTTTTTTTCACTTAGATCTGTTCCAATTCTTTGCCACAGAAACAGAAAGTTCCCATTGTTTCATTGTTCAGTTATTCAATTCATTATCCCCAAAAATATGGGTTAAAAAATGTAGGCTGTGAGAAACTCTGTACAAAATGCACTACTTTTTAGTTAAGAAATTGTGTACAAAATGCACTTCTTTTTAATTAAAAAAATGCTAAAATTACAATCTTTGTCTCTTAAAATTTTAATTTCTATTTCTATAGTTTAGACATGTTTCAGAAAATGTAGCCTTCAGCATCATCTTGCAACGTCTAACTTTCTATAAACCCCCAGGAATGGAAGATGCAGTACATGACAGAAAGAGGTCTTTCTAACAGCAGCTAACTGCAGAACTGAATGTCATATGAAAGAAATCCAGCTGTGATGTTCACAAAATATCATTGATTTATTTTCAATAGTAACACTTTAGCTAAAGTACTTTTTGAAACATGAAGGCCCAAAGAAAATCTAAAAAAACCCCCCACCAACAGCAAAAAACTTTTTGCAGTTTGCTTTCTTCCCACAAAAAGAAAAGAAAAGAAAACCTATGTTTTTTTCACTTACCTCCCAAAGGGCTTTAACAGCTGTGATTCAGACTTGGATAAGTTGCTCGTGTGTTGCTAGAATCAGAAGGATGTGTTAGGAATTTTCTTTATTTGTGTTTCTGGAAAGTATATGTTTTCTTTATGATTCACTGTAGAGAACACTGCAGATAAAATTTTGGAGCATGACAAGAATGTTGCATATCAATCACCTTCCCACACTAAAGAATTATATTTTCTCTAATAATATCTGAAAACAAGGATTTTCAATTTCATAAATTGAATGTTGTTCCACAGCTATAAAGAAAACATTCCAGACACATAAATTAGACGAAAAAAATGTTACAAACTAGTAATGATGGGAAACTAGTAAATATATTTGTATAAAAAAATATGCAATTACTGCTGAACAAGCCAGAAATTGAACAGTGTATTGAATTCTCCAGGAAAGAAGCATCCATCATGTCTCAGTGTTGGTGATGCGATGTTGGTTTTTTATCTGACTTACTTTAACTTACTTTAGTGATAGAGCTATGCCAACTTTTCCAAAGCTGGAGTTACAACAGAGGTTAAATTTGAAATCAGAGTCAGGAATAATTTAAAACTAGATGAACAGATTCAGCACCTTAGTTAAACCCTTGGCTTCTATATTGATATTTTCTTTCTTTCCAGTTTAGATATTTTAAAGAAAACCTACTTTTTTGTGATCTTCTTTCTTAGTGTCACAGAAATACGGGGTTGACAGAAAACAGCCAGTAAACTTAAGATTAAAGTCCTTGAAGAGCTCACTTTAAACTAAGAAGAATTATAGAATAAAGATTGGGGTTTGATCCATAATGATACATGAACAAGAAAGAGCTGATTGATGCTGGTTCTATAATACAAACTTTCTACAAAGTGTATGTTTATTTGTGGGGTGAACAACAGCAATGTGGATAGACACAGTTCAATTCAGGCTTCCAGTGTTACTTCTGTCTAAGACCAGGTAATGTAATAGAACGTGTTGCTTCTTATCAAGACCCTAGTGTAAGAAAACATAACAGCAATGGACATTGCATGTTTATTCCAATATACAGGCAAATACTGACTTCATCAGGTGTAAAAAAATATATAACATATCTAACATTAATAAATTTAGGCAGACAAATGGATATATTGACTATATCTTACTTATATATATCTCCATCTAAAATTACCTGAATGGTTTGACATCACTTGAAAAGGCCAGCAACTGCAGGTAAAGGAGCATTCAGTACTTCAACTAAATGACTACTTATTCTAATGTCAGATAAGATTGGAGCATCTGACCTAATTTTGAATAGCTTTATTCCAACACCATTTGAATTTAAGCTAACATAATTACAGTAAAACAGAAGGCTTGAAGTCTGACAGTAAATAGCAGAGTTGATGAGGATTTTAACATTTTTCATTATGCAATATTGCACTGTGTTTTCTGCCAATCACCTAATTCAGCAGTGGGTATCTCAGGTGAAGATTTTAATTCTTTATATGTACAGAAATATAATTTATTTCAGAGAAAAAATATCTGAATATTCAGAAAAGTTTTGTGAGGTAAGGTGTAACAAATAAGGTTTATATAACAAGTCTTTAATTTTAGTAATATTCCTGGCACTAAACCCATTTGGTCAGTTCATCTTCTTCACCAAAGTTTTCAAGAGTTTAAATAGAAGGTTTAGTAGAAATGAAGGGCAATTATTCTAACAGATAAGTGTATTTTTGAGGTAATTAAGTAATGGCCTGAGGTATTAGAACATGATTAGAATGTGATGCCAGTCTTCTAAAAAACCCATTATTTATGCAATCACTAGTTGACAGCTACTTTTACAGGCTGCTAAGCATTATTATGTAAAGAAACAATTATGGGTGTGTTTTTAGAATAAAACATTTCAAGAGCCAAAACATATAATAGGTCTGGTATCAGAAAAGCTATGGTATGTTTACCACTGACATATTACTTAAAGATATATCTCACCTATGCAGAGTTATTTTTCAGGCTTAAATGCAGACATTTAAAATATATTTCCACAACACAATCATTATTTCCTCACATTTTATAGGTAATATGTGAAAGTGTCATATGCAATACACAGGTATATGCATAGATGTATACATGCACATTATAAAGTAAAAAAATTACATCCATTCTTAAAAAATATTTTGGATATGTTTATTATAAATAGAAGTACATCTGCTTCCCCCTGGAACCTCTTGGGTACAAGTTAACGGTTTGCATTAAAAACTAAAGACGCAATGAATAGGAGATGTAATTCAGAAATAAATTTATTCCGTTTGTGTGTGTCTAAAGTTTGCCTTACCCAAAACTTTTATCATTGAAAACATTAGTGTACTGAAACACAAAAATAATACTTGGAATGTAATACATTTTATTGACATTTAAATAGAGGTGGGTGTTGTTATAACCCTGTCCACTTTTCTTTCTTGAAAAGATACTTCGAAAGACTTTGGATTTTTATGTGATGAAGTAGTCCTATGTTTTGTGAACCATGTGCCATTACAATAGCAGGATACATCACTACTGTGGTTAATAATAGTAGTAGTATCCACATTCCTCTAGATTTACTCTTTACTGAAGATTTACCAAGCTCAGTTAGTGGATGAGAATTCTTGGAGAAGGTTCCAAACGAATTCGGGATGGCTCTTTTAGCTACTTCTCTTTATCCTTATATTCCCAATGACCTACGCTAACCCTGCAAAACATTTTCTTTCTTGCTCACCCTAAAGCATACCATTAGTCTTTTGGAAGTGATTCACACACTGAATGCAAACTAGGCACTTGACTTCAGAGAGTTTAGTGTTTTTACTCTATTATACTCTTCATCCAAAAGCCTACTGAAGTTTTAAAAACTCCCTCACTTCTAAGGTTTTCCTACCAGCACTAGGTGAGAGGCTGATAATGCTTGTCAACAGGCAGAGTATGACTGCCAGAACACAGGCTTTAAGTAATCAAAACAAGTAAAGGTCAGAGCTACAGGTGGTAGATCAAATGAGAGATGAAATGCCTCAAAACACTATAAACCTAGATATTTTTCTTCCTCTTTTTTTTTTTCTTTTTTTTTTTTTTCCCCTTTGAAGAAACTTCAGTATCAGGCACCTATCTTTAAAAGCAGGGTACTAAGCAAAAGCAAGCTTAAATTGCTTTACCCAACAATGCCACGAAGTAAGGTGCGTTGAAAGATGCCCCAGCCCTCTTGAGTCTTTTGTTGGCTTTGCTTGTGATTCTGCAATAACTGTCTGCATTTCTGGAAATACTGACTACTTTCATCTAAGTGCCCCATTGGGACATAACCTTTTAATGGTGGAAACATGCAGCTAAGCACAGGAACAGCAGCACTGCCAGTGTGTCAGCAAGTGACTTGTGTTTGCTGCTATCTTCATTACTAGGGTGCAGCTCAAGATGTCTTTCTAAAACAAATACTGTTGTGCTTGATTGCAAATAATACAGGCTTTCAGCCTTACTACTCTAACTGACATAAATCGGGTTAAAAACTGTCAGACAGGTGGATTCATGACAGCCATATTTTCAGAATATTGACATTTCATTCCATACAAGAAAACGGTACCTTTCACAGAATGACTACAGCTATTAAAAAACAGGGTCTGTTTTTTAAAAAGAAGATGTGATTACCCTTGTGTTTTTTGCTTCTTTGTTTTTTAAAAGAAAATCTACAAAATTATGTGTTTCTTCTAATTTGTGCAATTTACCAATAGATGGATCAGACTTAACAAAGATGAAATTAAAATCCAAATGTCTAGAAGCTATTCCAATGAACTCCACTGTCCTCAGTGGAATGTGAAGCTTGCCAACAAAAGGAAAATGTGAGTTGCTGAAACATAAACAAGAGTTCAGTATAGCTACTGACTTTTGAAGTACAGGCATACGGAGTGGAAAATGGTTGTCTGATCTGAGTTGTTACATCTATATCAATCTGAATAGAGAGAAGACCAAGATGACTGTGAAGCTTGGCACCAAAATGCTTATTTCTTTGATGGACAATATGAATTCAGCTCACTCTTTCTAATCATTGTAGCCAGCATTGGCACACTACAGATTCCTTGTCCAGTCGTACGGCACAGATGCAAGTGCAGCTAGAATAGATAAAATCTGCAAAAAATCCCTATTTTTTTTTCAGACCTATCAATCAGCCTGAAAGGTAAATATGTTCTTGGTGCATGGTGTAAAATATAACCAGAAGAATCACCTTTTTGTGCTAGTTCAAGGCTTGAGGTTTTTCCAGCAAATAGTGTGGCCAGACCTCCACCCAAGATCACCAATACAAAGCATGAATCTAAATAGATAGGAAGTTGACTACAACTGTATCTCTGGTGAGCGTCCTAGCAGCTGATATAAAAATTTTTCTTCTTTCCTGTGTCTCGTTGCAACCCTGTTCAGACATTCCATCCAAGGGATGATATTTTTATTTAAGACCTGGGTTTGAAATCAGTATTTTCTGATAAAAGAAATCGTAAAAAAAATAATAATCAGGAAATGGTGACAAGGTCTAATCATGAGTACTCAGCTACATGCACTTGATTTCCAGGTGAAACTCTAGGTAATTTCAAGTTTTTGTCAATTAAGTTTGCCTGGTAGCAGTCATAAATAAACAAGAAAAGACTATATGATTGCTGCTCACTTTTTTTTTCTGGTTTTCTTGGAGCCACATCTCCGAATGTTAAAAATAATTTATTACCTCATCATACTGCACTAGTGTTCTTTTCAAATATGTCATAAATATTTAAGCAGAAAAAGCCTACTTCTCTGCCATCCTTTTGTATTGCAGTTATATAACTTTATTATAAAATTGTTTAAAACTGTGATGTACCTACATCTTGACTGTTCCATAAATTTTTGGCTGAAGAGTTACTAATAGGACTAGAAAAACCTAGAAGTAGTTATGATAGTAATAATGAAAAAAGTGCAACAGTTTCCATACAAAGTAGGCTAAATACAACAAAGTTCTTTACAATGGTAATGGAGTTGTGGTCTGCTAAAACTTCTACAATAATGAATAGTATAGAGAAGGCGAATAGAGAATTGCAATAAAAAAGCCACCCCTAGTGAAATTTCAGGTATCCACCTGAAGCAGAACAAAAGGAAAGGGAGAGGGTAAACCAGAGTTAAAGAATAGCTACCAATTTAACACTCATGACATGATTTTAAAATGGAGCACAAAGAAAGAACATTTCCAAATAGACATGATTATGTTGCCACAGGAGGCTGAGAGGATAACTGGAACAAAAATGCTTGACAGTCTAGTTCTATATTTTGTGATCCGAAAACTACTAGAGAAGAACGTCTTGAGATAACTCCCACCCGCCATTGCTCTCCCAAAAGTATTTTGGAATGGATATATTCAAGTGACAAGATGAAATGAAGGGATTCTACCTGGGACTGGGAAGTGGTGACACACTAAGTATAGTGATATCAGTTTTGTCTTGCCAAGAAGACACAGACTAATGAACAGAAGGATCAAACAGCTGGAGACTGTTTGCCTATTCTTAGACGCACTGCTGTTTCAAAGATAGTGCTACTGTCCCCAGAAAACCTTGGATTTTTCCAAGGCCATATAGCTTTTTTTCTCAGCTGTGGCTGAAGCTCTACTCCCTCCTCACTGCTTCATATCTTTCTTCTTCACCTGGGCTTTCTTTCCATTTATATTGATACAATAAACCTTGTAAATTCTTCCATCCCAGTGAAACAGAACAAGATCTTAAAATAAAAGATTAGTCAGGATGAGTTTGGTACAATGCTCTGGGTGGTGCTCTGTTTAGAAGGGAATGTACTCTGAATAATTAGAAAAGATAAGGTGGGCACCTGAAGGAGACCATCAAGTCAGAAAATTGTTGAACAAAGAAAATTGAAAGGTCTGCTACATCTAGATCCCACTTATTGTGCGTGGCAAGATTAGGTGCCAAAATCAAATTAGTATGTATGTAAAGATGTTGTAACCTCTCATGAAAACTGTATAAATCACCTAACTTTTCACTGAAAACTTTGGAGATAGTTTGTCCGGTGTGAATTGGCTAGCCCCCCAATGTTGCATGAAATAAATACCTTTGCTGCTTAAAGACAAAATTAGTCTCTGAGCAGTTACTCTGTGCCATTTTGGCATTACCAGCAACAGGAAGACATGCAGCCTTGAGTTTGTTTTTCTTTTGGGATGGGACCATAATGAGCTTAAATCCTATAGTTCACTGAAACGAATGATATCAGCTTTAATTATAAATTTCAATGAATTTCATCAGCATCTTTTTGTCTCTGTTTGTATGGGTTATATGTAATTGAAATACCAATGTTCCACACAGATGCAAATGATATAGACATAATGTAGTTCAGAAACTGCAGAGATAAGTAAAATGCAGATTTTGAAGTGTAAATACATATACCTATAGACAATGTTACTTCTGACTGCAGTTGAAATGAATGTAACTTGAGGAAGTGTTTTTCATCACAGAAGTTGAAGGCTAACAACTATGCTGTTCACTTCACTTGCTCTTTGTATTAGCTGTTTGAAAATATACAAAACATTCTCAGTGGTGGTATTATTAGCTGCAGCGTGAAAAGAATTTCAGGTACACAAAAAACAAAGATGTTTTTTCCAGTGCACCCACCAGAAGCTTACTGGTGGTTCTGTCCCTGATTCACTGGAGAAGTGTCTTGCAAATTGAAATCTCACAACATTTGCAGATGTGTCATGCCATCTATCTTATACTCTTGCTGAGATCTCCACTGAAAAATCAAAGTGAAGTCCTTGCATAGTGAATCAAAAAAAACAATACAGAATTCACAAAACAAGGGATAGTTGCCTAGACTTGAAAAAGGCTTTTTAATGATTACTCAGTGTCATTAAATGTAACCAGTGTTATTTCACAGCTAAATTGCATGAAGAATTTGTTGGGTATTGAGGATGAAACAGGCATTAAGAAGATGTTTAGGTCTGAACTGAAAAGAGTGTATTTCCAGGAAGACCACTGTTCAAGTTATTATTAATCTCAATTAACCTACAAATTCTACCAGAAATACTGCCTAAAATATATGTATTTTATACATTGATTTTTTAAATTTAATCATGTAACAGGTATGGAACAATTCAGAATAAAACAATATATAGAATTGCATAAAGATTCCAATAATTGTAATGAAAAATAGACATGAAGTAACAGATGGCATGTTCTTTCTATTACTTAAACAGGTTTGCCCATCTTTTAAGTTTCAAACGATGAAACACAGTAACTTGCTATGATAAAAATAGGCTACTGGGAAGAAAAGTAGATTACCGTGAAGTCTCTTGAATATCTACTGGACACCTGAAAAATCATAATTCCAGAGGCAAATAGTAAAACAGGACAAAAGTATGTAAGAAGGAAGTTGTAAAAATATTGCCATAAGGAGGCAGAGAAATGAGGACAATGAAGAACATAAAGGTGTGTGTATGTATCTATACATATCTGCACATTAACAGCTGAAGAGAGATTTAATAAAATAGCAAGGTCAGTGGTAGGAAAAATAAGTAGTTCTTTTATGATAGTATTAAAAGCAAGAAAAGAACATAGTCCAGCCTGTATCTGATGCTATCTGTAAATGATAAAACTGGAAAAGCGGTATAGTAAAGGAAGAAAAGCTTGGCAGAGATTTCTGCTTTTTATTTGAAATATATCATTACAGTTAAATGTCATAGTCTATGATACATCTAAAAGAGATCTTTTCCAGTCATCTTGTCTGAGATGGTGGCCAAAAGTCTAAGAGTGAGAACAAGGAATGTATACTTGATACTCCTCCTAGTAGTTGCACATCCTCCAAGCATCTGCAGCTCAGAATCTGAAAATAATGTGACTACTACAACATTCATAACTCTCACCGGATTTTCCTTGATTAACTTGTTTGGCCCATTCTTGAATCTTTCAAATTTATCATCCATTAACCTTGGGACCAAGAGGTCAGTGTCTGTAATTATGTAGGGTAGTAAATTCAAACACTTCACAAGAATTGGCTGAGATTCCTCATACAAAGATTTTTCAAAAATTAGCAGTTAAAGAACTTTATCAGTGCTGATTATCAGTATTTCTTTAATTGAGGAAATTAAGAAAAAAAAAAAAAAAGGAAGAGGCAACTTTCATAAACCCTGGAATGATGTTGGTGAAAGAGAGAGCATCAGGAACTATAGACAACAACTATATCAACCAGTAAGTTTTTAATTAAGAATTTCACAAACAAAAATTATAGCCAAGTTTCGCTGCATTTTACATTAAATAGTCAACATGATTTTACAGAAAATAGATCTTGCCTGTGTAATCTTCTTAGATTTCTTAAATTTGTTTGATTTCATTGCAGAACTGATGTATAAGGGACACTCATTGATATGGTTGGATTCAAGGTGTTTTGTTTCCAATAGTATCTTTACTGAAAAACCTATATTAAAAGTATTTAAACATCTGTATGTGACAGACTGCTGACTGATCTATGAAAGGAGTTACACCATTAATGGGGGTTGTTTCTGTGTGAGTGTGTTTCATTGCACCCCCAAGAGTTAAAACTTTACTGATTAAGATATATCGCGATATAAAATCTGATGATAAATGTTATAGTACAATAGTAAACACTTATAGTAAGAAATTACTCATACAGTGTAATGGGAGCTGATGGTTACATAGCCATTCCAACCAAATGCTGGTAATGTTTATGGGCCTGCAGCAGAGTTTATAACTACCTTAATTTAAAGGGATAGATTATTAAAAAACATCAATTAAAAATGGACAAGCAAACGACACAGTAACAATTTTATTCTACGTCCAGGTTCTCAGTTAAAATAAATCAGTATCTATTAAGTTTCATGGATATGAAAAGCATATTTTTATGACAGATATATATATACAAAACACCAAAGCCACATGGATTTATATCACTAATTTTGCAGATTTACTCACACAGAATAAATTTCATTCTGACCACTAATTACCAACTGAAAGATGACCTAGAACTCTACAGGGCTATCATGATCAGAAGAAAACCATAGCTTATTAATTTCTATAAAGCTACTCTGAAATTTACTTTTATTGTTTTCTAAAATGCAATAAATTCTCTGTACTAAAATCACTTAATGACGTCAGCTTCATTTGAAAAGAACTTGAATTATTGAAGTGAAAAGTTGAAAAATATGATAAGAAATGACAGCTGCTGTTTTGAAGTTAATTAAAACCCTCACACAAGAAGAAATTATAAGGAGGTTTAACAGAAATTCCAGCACTATGGGCTAAAAGTTGAAAGCTCTAATCCATGTTACTTGAACCCATTAATTAGATGACTAATAATACTGAGAGATGCAGGAATCAGTGAAAGGACCAGAGAAAACTCAAGCTTTTTGGAAATCCAGTGAAATATGTTCACTGTGATTTCCACAGAAAATGTAAATTCAAAAAGTTTTCTAACACCTAATGAATACCACCAGAACATAAAGCTGGTAATGCAGTGGTAAAAAACTAAGTCCTAAAATAGCTTCTGTCTAAATAAATATGATGATAACTGTTTTTACTCTCAGATCTCCCTGTTAAAGTTTCTTTCAGAGTTGTCAGAAACTTGCTTTCTGTGCCATCTTATTCAATATTTAACTTAAATTCCAGTTTGTCCAACTATACAGTTCTGCTGTTGTATTAGTAACACGCAGGAAAATTCATATGTCTGTAGATACTTTACCTTTAATCTGTCAAGAGATGAAATATTCTTAGAGTAGTGTGAGCTTGGCAGGGGTTTGGGGAATATCTGGTGGGAAAATAGTTAGTGTATTTGTGTGCACATTTGATAGTTTTTCCAGCTCTCCTAAGTTAATGAGAGAATAGGGTGAATACTTTCTATTGACATCTAAGTTACCAACTACCACTTACCTGAAAGTGTGAGAAAAAATAATTAGTCATAGCTGTATTTTCTAACATTGAATATTTTTCCAGTTTGACTGCAGTAAAATCTACACTACTCACTACTCCTTAGAGCTCTTAATTTAAACTGTTATCCTGAAGTATTGCATAATACACTACTCAAAGTATGTCCCATATTCCTTGCATGGAACTGGTTTCTGTTCTGGTATTTGTGTTGAAAATAGTAAAGAAAAAGAAACTGAATTTGAAAAAACAATGATCTCACCTATCAGCAACTTTGTTGCTAAATATGGAAGAAGTGATGAAAACCATTGATCTGACATGTATCAAGTTTTTATTGTTTTTAATTAGCTCTACAATGATACATCTTATCATGCATCATTTTTTTAGGACTAAGATATTTGAATGTGTTAGAAAAGGTGTATAAAAAAGTAGTGGATCCTAAGGAAAAAAAATAAAATCTACATTTCCCAAAGGAGAGGCTGTGTTAACTACAAATACTTAGATGTATAAAAACAATTGTGAAACTATACTTCTGCGGCCTGAAACATCCTTAGTTATCTAAATTTCTTTCATAGAATATTTTCCTACTAATTTCTACTAAATTATTTTTACCATATCTCTTCAAATTCTGCGTGCTCCATTTGCAATTGTAACTGCTTAAATCTATCTTCCTAAGGGACTTGATATTACTGTCTTTCAAGAAAAAGTGAATCAAAAAAGAAATTTTTTTTAAGATCAGAAAAGTCAGTCTGGGAGGGCTTAGTGAGGGCAGTAAGCTCTCTAAAATGAAACCTTTACCAGCAAAGTTGTCTGCACAAGCAAGATTTGCTTTTAAAACACATGTACTGGGCAAGACCATAGAGGGCTGCATCAGATTCTTTTGGTTTTACTTCTAGCCTTAAGATTGACCTGAATATGAGGCCAAGGTGACATTTAGGTAGGAATAAAGGATAAACTTTATTTGTAAATTATATTTGTGGTGGTTTTCCTTCCACTTTTCATTTTCTGCTACACATTCAATGAAAACATATATAGTTTTGTAAAGGCTAAGACAAGAATATTTAGCCTGTAACAGAAAACTTAAAGAAAAATACATATGAATGCAAAACTCATGTGTTTAGTTCTGTTTCTGTAAAGCAAAGAGAAAGAAATGATTCACAGACAGAAGGCTTTTCGTTGCATGAACTTGTTTTATAGTTAATTAAAAGGAAATGTATTAAAGTTAAGCAAAAATAATGTGCTTATATTTTCATTAAAATATAAATACAATATAATTATAAATACAAATACTGATACAATAAAAATTGCAGAATCTAACTGTGGGTTTTTCTTAGGTTGCGTTTGTTAGACCCCTCAATGAAAGGAAAAGCCATTTTTACTCAAACCATAACAGGTGTTCTGGGTTATAAATACAGGTGACAGTTTCAGTAAAATTGTTCACAAATATTTTTCTATTAGCTCTTGTAAAGATATAAATTTGTCTCAGTACTGCTTTCAGTTTCAGGATTGGAGAAATGCAGACTTTAAAATAGCTGACAGGAAAAAAAAAAAAAAAAAAAGATTTTACTCAAACCCTATGGGCCTAACTACTTTCATAAAGGAAGAGGTACTATAATTTGATTCATACATTTATGTCTAATAATACTGCCTTTCAATGGCAATCACTTGCAGATAGTAAATGCTGAATCTAATGGCTTTTCATAGTTCTTGCGTTTCTAAGTGATCAGCTGTTATACAATGTCATCTCCATAAATCATAAGCCATATTGTTTAAATAAAATCAATGTATGTGTTAAGTATGATTATATGTTATCCTTTGGAACCACTGGTTGTTTTTTTTTTTTTAATATGAGAGAAATACAAGCATAATGTTGGGTAGAACATGCACTGTGTTTTGACTTTTGTTGTTTCATTGAGGTTTTTTTCTTATGATTTCAGAGTCCTGGTTTCACTGATGCAGTCTGAAGTCAAGTGATTCTGCTCTCTTTATGAAGGTCCAGCTGAGAAAACAACTTTTGACAAAAATGACTGGACAAGTCAACATGAATCAGAAGTGGAGGGTATTGTTTTTCATTACAGCATTTCCCACAGTGCATTGCCTTATTGCAAACTGTACTCCAGTTAATTAAAGCTATGTTTATAAGCCTAAGATTAACACAGAAGTGCTACTTGGGGAAAAAGAAAGTGCTCTAGAATGCACATAGAAGGCTTTCCATTTGATCTCATTTTGCTTCCAAGGCCAAATACAGAACTTTCTATGCTTAATTTTAAGCATACACACGCTTTTAAAAAAGTAACAAGTTTTAATTTTATCCACTTAATCTATCTCAGTGGAGAAATCTTTTATCTGGTTTTAGATCTGGATATGGACCAAGGGGTGTACATGCCTTAGTAACATTGTCCAGAGGAAAACATGTCTCTGTGCAATGTTATTCTGAAAATTTTCAATAATTATATTTCAGGACTAGAAAGCTATTGAAAACTTTGGGACAGTTCCACTGCGAATTAGCGAAGGCAATTTCAAAAATGATCAATCTGTTAGTAGTAGTCTACCATTGTGATACTAAGTACCCCAGAGAAGGGCCCTAATACAAGCTATAAGTTATTGCATGCTTTATTCACTGACATGACCTTACATCCTGGGAGCTGAGAAATCTTCCTACAGGCTATTTGTAAAACCAACATGTGTTTCTAAAAAGTTTCTGTTCATGAATCAGTATTCCATTGAATCCAGCCTCTTGATGATTCTGGGTTTCAATGTTTGTGTGGTTTGAAAAACAAAGGCACAACACAAAAATGGTGTTCCATTTGGTGCTGTTTGATGCATTTTCTAAGCTATAAACTTGAATCTGGCTGCTGAGTAAGCATATGCAGAGAAGCACAGTTCTGATTCTCAGTTTATTTCTCTGCTGCATTGAAATGGGCAAGTATGCATATATCTATATAAACCAACTATATAATAGTCATAGTTTTATTGTTTGGGGTCTTGTGAAAATAGATAGTTACGGGTAGCTAATTAATTTCACACATAAGTGTGAGACAACTCTTTTACAAATTTAATTTGAATGAGCACCCCTCATTTGCCTGCATTCCTAATCATTCCTGCATAGACTGTATTTCTTCCTTATGTAGTTGATACAAACAAAAATGCCCTGAACGATTAGTTTCTTCTAATACTATTTTTCGAGTCCTATTCCTCTACATCCATTTTTTTTCCTTTCTTTATCACATTTAACATATATCAATTAAGTAGTTTATGGGCTACTGAAAGTCATTTATCTACCAAGACTCTCAGAAAATGCTTCATAATACATCTCATGCTCTTGCACCTTGAAATTATTAATATTAAAGCATGATTTTTTTTTTTTTTATGTCTGACTATCAAGGAAAAAGAAGCAAAGAAATACCTTGCAGAGGAGATTAGGTCACGTAATTGACAGATACCTTTTGCATGCCTAGCATAAGTGATTAAAACAGATGCTCACAGAAAGGTTGAGGAATTTAAAAACCATAAAGAACTGTAATATTCCAATTTTTGCAAACAATATGTTCATAGGTTAGCCATCTGCAATTGGTGTTAATCCAGAGTGTTTAAGTACTTTCCTATACTATGTTCTTCACTCATTCTCAAAGAATCCTCATGAAAATTAACCAAGTTTTCCATTTTCAGCATTTCTTTATTTTATGACACTAGCATATTTTTAAAAATTTTCTTATCTCAGTGCACAGGCATTCTGGTTTGATGACTCAGGAATTTATGGTGTGTACTTTCTTGATACCTGCTGAGCATTATGAAGCAGTTTATGAGCTATGGCATTAAACCTTCATGCCACGGTATAAAGCTAGAAAAAAAAGAAAGTGAAAAAGATGTATCAAAATATGATATAAAAGACAGTAATCAGACTTTTTTTGTAAAGTATTCTTAAGATGTAGTGGCTGTGGAAATTATTGGTTATGACAAAAAGAAACATACCGCTAGTGTGTTATGTATTTCATCAGCAGTAGTTTTAATTCTTATAAGTACATGGTTTTGAAGGATTTAATCCATGAGTATCTTCCTCTGGGATGAATATTTGTCAGAATGACAGCCCAGTATATGATGTCAGAAAATATCTAGGCAAAAAGTTAAACCATGAGTCTGAAATTTAAATAATGAAAAATAAAATAACAAAACAAAAACTCCCATTCATGGATCTCAGATTTGGTTGTGGGCTATTAATGTTCCTCAAGATGGGTGGGATTACAGGCAATTATAAACATGGTAACTTTAGACGTAGTAAACCCAATGATCCTTAAACCCACAGTAATCTCCAGCTATAGCAAAGGACAAATCATGCTGTTGATGTGTCCCTGCTGCACCTAAATTGTTGTTCACTCTTAATTGAAAGCATCAACACATTCACCCAATCATGTAAGCAATTTTAAGCGATATTACTTGTCTTCTGTGCATGCTTTCCTATCAGGTTGGTAGTGATTGGTAGTGATTCTTGAATATGGAAACATACATGGAAATTGTGTTGATATTTCCAGTATTTCACACTTAGTTCAACTACTTACTTTCACCCAAATTTTTATTTTTTTTTATTCAAAAAGGTTGGTTTTCTTTTTAGTTTTCTAAATAACAATTTTCAATATTGAGACAAAACA
>NC_051210.1:38822302-38879782 GCF_015220075.1 Falco rusticolus | reverse complement strand
GTCTAAGCTATTCAATGAACTCCACTGTCCTCAGTGGAATGTGAAGCTTGCCAACAAAGGAAATGTGAGTTGCTGAAACATAAACAGAGTTCAGTATAGCTACTGACTTTTGAAGTACAGGATACGGAGTGGAAAATGGTTGTCTGATCTGAGTTGTTACATCTATATCAATCTGAATAGAGAGAAGACCAAGATGACTGGAAGCTTGGCACCAAAATGCTTTATTCTTTGTTGGGACAATATGAATTCAGCTCACTCTTTCTAATCATTGTAGCCAGATGGCACACTACAGATTCCTGTCCAGTCGTACGGCACAGATGCAAGTGCCAGCTAGAATAGATAAAATCTGCAAAAAATCCTATTTTTTTTTCAGACTATCAATCAGCCTGAAAGGGAAATATGTTCTTGGTGCATGGTGTAAATATAACCAGAAGAATCACCTTTTTGTGCTAGTTCAAGGCTTGTGGTTTTTCCAGCAAATAGTGTGGCCAGACCTCCACCCAAGATCACCAATACAAAGCATGAATCTAATAGATAGGAAGTTGACTACAACTGTATCTCTGGTGAGCGTCCTAGCAGCTGATATAAAAATTTTTCTCTTTCCTGTGTCTCGTTGCAACCCTGTTCAGACATTCCATCCAAGGGTATGATATTTTTATTTAAGACCTGGGTTTGAAATCAGTATTTTCTGATAAAAGAAATCGTAAAAAAAATAATCAGGAAATGGGACAAGGTCTAATCATGAGTACTCAGCTACATGCACTTGATTTCCAGGTGAAACTCTAGGTAATTTCACTTTTTGTCAATTAAGTTTGCCTGGTAGCAGTCATAAATAAACAAGAAAAGACTATATGATTGCTGCTCACTTTTTTTTTCTGGTTTTCTTGGAGCCACATCTCCGAATGTTAAAAATAATTTATTACCTCATCATACTGCACTAGTGTTCTTTTCAAATATGTCATAAATATTTAAGCAGAAAAAGCCTACTTCTCTGCCATCCTTTTGTATTGCAGTTATATAACTTTATTATAAAATTGTTTAAAACTGTGATGTACCTACATCTTGACTGTTCCATAAATTTTTGGCTGAAGAGTTACTAATAGGACTAGAAAAACCTAGAAGTAGTTATGATAGTAATAATGAAAAAAGTGCAACAGTTTCCATACAAAGTAGGCTAAATACAACAAAGTTCTTTACAATGGTAATGGAGTTGTGGTCTGCTAAAACTTCTACAATAATGAATAGTATAGAGAAGGCGAATAGAGAATTGCAATAAAAAGCCACCCCTAGTGAAATTTCAGGTATCCACTGAAGCAGAACAAAAGGAAAGGGAGAGGGTAAACAGAGTTAAAGAATAGTACCAATTTAACACTCATGACATGATTTTAAAATGGAGCACAAAGAAGAACATTTCCAAATAGACATGATTATGTGCCACAGGAGGCTGAGAGGATAACTGGAACAAAAATGCTTGACGTCTAGTTCTATATTGTGATCCGAAAATACTAGAGAAGAACGTCTGAGATAACTCCCACCCGCCATTGCTCTCCCAAAAGTTTGGAATGGATATCATTCAAGTGACAAGATGAAATGAAGGGATTCTACTGGGACTGGGAAGTGGTGACACACTAAGTATAGTGATATCAGTTTTGTCTTGCCAAGAAGACACAGACTAATGAACAGAAGGATCAAACAGCTGGAGACTGTTTGCCTATCTTAGAGCCATGCTGTTTCAAAGATAGTGCTACTGTCCCCAGAAACCTTGGATTTTTCCAAGGCCATATAGCTTTTTTTCTCAGCGTGGCTGAAGTCTACTCCTCCTCACTGCTTCATATCTTTCTTCTTCACCTGGGCTTTCTTCCATTTTATTGTACAATAAACCTTGTAAATTCTTCCATCCCAGTGAAACAAAACAAGATCTTAAAAATACAAGATTAGTCAGGAGGGTTTGGTACAATGCTCGGGTGGTGCTCTGTTTAGAAGGGAATGTACTCTGAATAATTAAAAGATACGGTGGGCACCTGAGGAGACCATCAAGTCAGAAAATTGTTGAAAAAGAAAATTGAAAGGTCTGCTACATCTAGATCCATATTGTGCGTGGCAGATAGGTGCCAAAATCAAATTAGTATGTATGTAAAGATGTTGTAACCTCTCATGAAAACTGTATAAATCACCTAACTTTTCACTGAAAACTTTGGAGATAGTTTGTCCGGTGTGAATTGGCTAGCCCCCCAATGTTGCATGAAATAAATACCTTTGCTGCTTAAGACAAATTAGTTCTGAGCAGTTACTCTGTGCCATTTTGGCATTACCAGCAACAGGAAGACATGCAGCCTTGAGTTTGTTTTTCTTTTGGGATGGGACCATAATGAGCTTAAATCCTATAGTTCACTGAAACGAATGATATCAGCTTTAATTATAAATTTCAATGAATTTCATCAGCATCTTTTTGTCTCTGTTTGTATGGGTTATATGTAATTGAAATACCAATGTTCCACACAGATGCAAATGATATAGACATAATGTAGTTCAGAAACTGCAGAGATAAGTAAAATGCAGATTTTGAAGTGTAAATACATATACCTATAGACAATGTTACTTCTGACTGCAGTTGAAATGAATGTAACTTGAGGAAGTGTAGTTTTTCATCACAGAAGTTGAAGGCTAACAACTTATGCTGTTCACTTCACTTTCGATTATTAGCTGTTTGAAAATATACAAAACATTCTCAGTGGTGGTATTATTAGCTGCAGCGTGAAAAGAATTTCAGGTACACAAAAAACAAAGATGTTTTTTCCAGTGCACCCACCAGAAGCTTACTGGTGGTTCTGTCCCTGATTCACTGGAGAAGTGTCTTGCAAATTGAAATCTCACAACATTTGCAGATGTGTCATGCCATCTATCTTATACTCTTGCTGAGATCTCCACTGAAAAATCAAAGTGAAGTCCTTGCATAGTGAATCAAAAAAAACAATACAGAATTCACAAAACAAGGGATAGTTGCCTAGACTTGAAAAAGGCTTTTTAATGATTACTCGTGCATTAAATGTAACCAGTGTTATTTCACAGCTAAATTGCATGAAGAATTTGTTGGGTATTGAGGATGAAACAGGCATTAAGAAGATGTTTAGGTCTGAACTGAAAAGAGTGTATTTCCAGGAAGACCACTGTTCAAGTTATTATTAATCTCAATTAACCTACAAATTCTACCAGAAATACTGCCTAAAATATATGTATTTTATACATTGATTTTTTAAATTTAATCATGTAACAGGTATGGAACAATTCAGAATAAAACAATATATAGAATTGCATAAAGATTCCAATAATTGTAATGAAAATAGAACGAAGTAACAGATGGCGTTCTTTCTATTACTTAAACAGGTTTGCCCATCTTTTAAGTTTCAAACGATGAAACACAGTAACTTGCTATGATAAAAATAGGCTACTGGGAAGAAAAGTAGATTACCGTGAAGTCTCTTGAATATCTACTGGACACCTGAAAAATCATAATTCCAGAGGCAAATAGTAAAACAGGACAAAAGTATGTAAGAAGGAAGTTGTAAAAATATTGCCATAAGGAGGCAGAGAAATGAGGACAATGAAGAACATAAAGGTGTGTGTATGTATCTATACATATCTGCACATTAACAGCTGAAGAGAGATTTAATAAAATAGCAAGGTCAGTGGTAGGAAAAATAAGTAGTTCTTTTATGATAGTATTAAAAGCAAGAAAAGAACATAGTCCAGCCTGTATCTGATGCTATCTGTAAATGATTAAAACTGGAAAAGCGGTGGTATAGTAAAGGAAGAAAGCTTGGCAGAGATTTCTGCTTTTTATTTGAAATATATCATTACAGTTAAATGTCATAGTCTATGATACATCTAAAAGAGATCTTTTCCAGTCATCTTGTCTGAGATGGTGGCCAAAAGTCTAAGAGTGAGAACAAGGAATGTATACTTGATACTCCTCCTAGTAGTTGCACATCCTCCAAGCATCTGCAGCTCAGAATCTGAAAATAATGTGACTACTACAAACATTCATAACTCTCACGGATTTTCCTTGATTAACTTGTTTGGCCCCATTCTTGAATCTTTCAAATTTATCATCCATTAACCTTGGGACCAAGAGGTCAGTGTCTGTAATTATGTAGGGTAGTAAATTCAAACACTTCACAAGAATTGGCTGAGATTCCTCATACAAAGATTTTTCAAAAATTAGCAGTTAAAGAACTTTATCAGTGCTGATTATCAGTATTTCTTTAATTGAGGAAATTAAGAAAAAAAAAAAAAAAGGAAGAGGCAACTTTCATAAACCCTGGAATGATGTTGGTGAAAGAGAGAGCATCAGGAACTATAGACAACAACTATATCAACCAGTAAGTTTTTAATTAAGAATTTCACAAACAAAAATTATAGCCAAGTTTCGCTGCATTTTACATTAAATAGTCAACATGATTTTACAGAAAATAGATCTTGCCTGTGTAATCTTCTTAGATTTCTTAAATTTGTTTGATTTCATTGCAGAACTGATGTATAAGGGACACTCATTGATATGGTTGGATTTCTCAAGGTTGTTTTTGTTTCCAAATAGTATCTTTACTGAAAAACCTATATTAAAAGTATTTAAACATCTGTATATGTGACAGACTGCTGACTGATCTATGAAAGGAGTTACACCATTAATGGGGGTTGTTTCTGTGTGAGTGTGTTTCATTGCACCCCCAAGAGTTAAAACTTTACTGATTAAGATATATCGCGATATAAAATCTGATGATAAATGTTATAGTACAATAGTAAACACTTATAGTAAGAAATTACTCATACAGTGTAATGGGAGCTGATGGTTACATAGCCATTCCAACCAAATGCTGGTAATGTTTATGGGCCTGCAGCAGAGTTTATAACTACCTTAATTTAAAGGGATAGATTATTAAAAAACATCAATTAAAAATGGACAAGCAAACGACACAGTAACAATTTTATTCTACGTCCAGGTTCTCAGTTAAAATAAATCAGTATCTATTAAGTTTCATGGATATGAAAAGCATATTTTTATGACAGATATATATATACAAAACACCAAAGCCACATGGATTTTATATCACCTAATATTTGCAGATTTACTCACACAGAATAAATTTCATTCTGACCACTAATTACCAACTGAAAGATGACCTAGAACTCTACAGGGCTATCATGATCAGAAGAAAACCATAGCTTATTAATTTCTATAAAGCTACTCTGAAATTTACTTTTATTGTTTTCTAAAATGCAATAAATTCTCTGTACTAAAATCACTTAATGACGTCAGCTTCATTTGAAAAGAACTTGAATTATTGAAGTGAAAAGTTGAAAAATATGATAAGAAATGACAGCTGCTGTTTTGAAGTTAATTAAAACCCTCACACAAGAAGAAATTATAAGGAGGTTTAACAGAAATTCCAGCACTATGGGCTAAAAGTTGAAAGCTCTAATCCATGTTACTTGAACCCATTAATTAGATGACTAATAATACTGAGAGATGCAGGAATCAGTGAAAGGACCAGAGAAAACTCAAGGCTTTTTTGAAATCCAGTGAAATATGTTCACTGTGATTTCCACAGAAAATGTAAAATTCAAAAAGTTTTCTAACACCTTAAATGAATACCACAGAACATAAAGCTGGTAATGCAGTGGTAAAAAACTAAGTCACTAAAATAAGCTTCTGTCTAAATAAATATGATGATAACTTTTTTACTCTCAGATCTCCCCTGTTAAAGTTTCTTTCAGAGTTGTCAGAAACTTGCTTTCTGTGCCATCTTATTTCAATATTTAACTTAAATTCCAGTTTGTCCAACTATACAGTTCTGCTGTTGTATTAGTAACAACAGCAGGAAAATTCATATGTCTGTAGATACTTTACCTTTAAAATCTGTCAAGAGATGAAATATTCTTAGAGTTATGTGTGAGCTTTGGCAGGGGTTTGGGGAATATCTGGTGGGAAAATAAGTTAGTATGTATTTGTGTGCACATTTGATAGTTTTTCCAGCTCTCCTAAGTTTAATGAGAGAATAGGGTGAATACTTTCTATTGACATCTAAGTTACCAACTACCACTTACCTGAAACGTGCTGAGAAAAAATAATTAGTCATAGCTGTATTTTTCTAAACATTGAAATATTTTTCCAGTTTATGACTGCAGTAAAATCTACACTACTCACTACTCCTTAGAGCTCTCTAATTTTAAACTGTTATCCTGAAGTATTGCATAATACACTACTCAAAGTATGTCCCATATTCCTTGCATGGAACTGGTTTCTGTTCTGGTATTTGTGTTGAAAATAGTAAAGAAAAAGAAACTGAATTTGAAAAAACAATGATCTCACCTATCAGCAACTTTGTTGCTAAATATGGAAGAAGTGATGAAAACCATTGATCTGACATGTATCAAGTTTTTATTGTTTTTAATTAGCTCTACAATGATACATCTTATCATGCATCATTTTTTTAGGACTAAGATATTTGAATGTGTTAGAAAAGGTGTATAAAAAAGTAGTGGATCCTAAGGAAAAAAAATAAAATCTACATTTCCCAAAGGAGAGGCTGTGTTAACTACAAATACTTAGATGTATAAAAACAATTGTGAAACTATACTTCTGCGGCCTGAAACATCCTTAGTTATCTAAATTTCTTTCATAGAATATTTTCCTACTAATTTCTACTAAATTATTTTTTACCATATCTCTTCAAATTCTGCGTGCTCCATCTTTGCAATTGTAACTGCTTAAATCTATCTTTCCTAAGGGACTTGATATTACTGTCTTTCAAGAAAAAGTGAATCAAAAAAGAAATTTTTTTTAAGATCAGAAAAGTCAGTCTGGGAGGGCTTAGTGAGGGCAGTAAGCTCTCTAAAATGAAACCTTTACCAGCAAAGTGTCTGCACAAGCAAGATTTTGCTTTTTAAAACACATGTACTGGCAAGACCATAGAGGGCTGCATCAGATTCTTTTGGTTTTACTTCTAGCCCTTAAGATTGACCTGAATATGAGCCCAACGGTGACATTTAGGTAGGAATAAAGGATAAACTTTATTTGTAAATTATATTTGTGGTGGTTTTCCTTCCACTTTTCATTTTCTGCTACACATTCAATGAAAACATATATAGTTTTGTAAAGGCTAAGACAAGAATATTTAGCCTGTAACAGAAAACTTAAAGAAAAATACATATGAATGCAAAACTCATGTGTTTAGTTCTGTTTCTGTAAAGCAAAGAGAAAGAAATGATTCACAGACAGAAGGCTTTTCGTTGCATGAACTTGTTTTATAGTTAATTAAAAGGAAATGTATTAAAGTTAAGCAAAAATAATGTGCTTATATTTTCATTAAAATATAAATACAATATAATTATAAATACAAATACTGATACAATAAAAATTGCAGAATCTAACTGTGGGTTTTTCTTAGGTTGCGTTTGTTAGACCCCTCAATGAAAGGAAAAGCCATTTTTTACTCAGCAACCATAACAGGTGTTCTGGGTTATAAATATCAGGTGACAGTTTCAGTAAAATTGTTCACAAATATTATTTTTCTATTAGCTCTTGTAAAGATATAAATTTGTCTCAGTACTGCTTTCAGTTTCAGGACTTGGAGAAATGCAGACCTTTAAAATAGCTGACAGGAAAAAAAAAAAAAAAAAAAGTAATTTTACTCAAACCCTATGGGCCTAACTACTTTCATAAAGGAAGAGGTACTATAATTTGATTCCATAACATTTATGTCTAATAATACTGCCTTTCAATGGCAATCACTTTGCAGATAGTAAATGCTGAAATCCTAATGGCTTTTCATAGTTCTTGCGTTTCTAAGTGAATCAGCTGTTATACACAATGTCATCTCCATAAATCATAAGCCATATTGTTTAAATAAAATCAATGTATGTGTTAAGTATGATTATATGTTATCCTTTGGAACCACTGGTTGTTTTTTTTTTTTAATATGAGAGAAATACAAGCATAATGTTGGGTAGAACATGCACTGTGTTTTGACTTTTGTTGTTTCATTGAGGTTTTTTCTCTTATATTTCAGATCCTGGTTTCACTGATGCAGTCTGAAGTCAAGTGATTCTGCTCTCTTTATGAAGGTCCAGCTGAGAAAACAACTTTTGACAAAAATGACTGGACAAGTCAACATGAATCAGAAGTGGAGGGTATTGTTTTTCATTACAGCATTTCCCACAGTGCATTGCCTTATTGCAAACTGTACTCCAGTTAATTAAAGCTATGTTTATAAGCCTAAGATTAACACAGAAGTGCTACTTGGGGAAAAAGAAAGTGCTCTAGAATGCACATAGAAGGCTTTCCATTTGATCTCATTTTGCTTCCAAGGCCAAATACAGAACTTTCTATGCTTAATTTTAAGCATACACACGCTTTTAAAAAAGTAACAAGTTTTAATTTTATCCACTTAATCTATCTCAGTGGAGAAATCTTTTTATCCTGGTTTTAGATCTGGATATGGACCAAGGGGTGTACATGCCTTAGTAACATTGTCCAGAGGAAAACATGTCTCTGTGCACATGTTATTCTGAAAATTTTCAATAATTATATTTCAGGACTAGAAAGCTATTGAAAACTTTGGGACAGTTTCCACTGCGAATTAGCGAAGGCAAATTTCAAAAATGATCAATCTGTTAGTAGTAGTCTACCATTGTGATACTAAGTACCCCAGAGAAGGGCCCTAATCCACAAGCTATAAGTTATTGCATGCTTTTATTCACTGACATGACCTTACATCCTGGGAGCTGAGAAATCTTTCCTACAGGCTATTTGTAAAACCAACATGTGTTTCTAAAAAGTTTCTGTTCATGAATCAGTATTTTCCATTGAATCCAGCTCCTCTTTGATGATTCTGGGTTTCAATGTATTGTGTGGTTTTGAAAACAAAGGCACAACACAAAAATTGGTGTTCCATTTGGTGCTGTTTGATGCATTTTCTAAGCTATAAACTTGAATCTGGCTGCTGAGTAAGCATATGCAGAGAAGCACAGTTCTGATTTCTCAGTTTATCTTCTTGCTGCATTTGAAATGGGCATAAGTATGCATATATATCTATATATAAACCAACTATATATATAGTCATAGTTTTATTGTTTGGGGTCTTGTGAAAATAGATAGTTACGGGTAGCTAATTAATTTCACACATAAGTGTGAGACAACTCTTTTACAAATTTAATTTGAATGAGCACCCCTCATTTGCCTGCATTCCTAATCATTCCTGCATAGACTTGTATTTCTTCCTTATGTAGTTGATACAAACAAAATTATGCCCTGAAACGATTAGTTTTCTTCTAATACTATTTTTCGAGTCCTATTTCCTCTACATCCATTTTTTTTCCTTTCTTTATCACATTTAACATATATCAATTAAGTAGTTTATGGGCTACTGAAAGTCATTTATCTACCAAGACTCTCAGAAAATGCTTCATAATACATCTCATCTGCTCTTGCACCTTGAAATTATTAATATTAAAGCATATGATTTTTTTTTTTTTTTTATGTCTGACTATCAAAGGAAAAAGAAGCAAATAGAAATACCTTGCAGAGGAGATTAGGTCACGTAATTGACAGATACCTTTCTGCATGCCTAGCATAAGTGATATTAAACAGATGCTCACAGAAAGGTTGAGGAATTTAAAAACATAAAGAACTGTAATATTTCCAATTTTTTGCAAACAATTATGTTCATAGGTTAGCCATCTGCAATTGGTGTTAATCCAGAGATTGTTTAAGTACCTTTCCTATACTATGTTCTTCACTCATTCTTCAAAGAATCCTCATGAAAATTAACCAAGTTTTTCCATTTTCAGCATTTCTTTACTTTTATGACACTAGCATATTTTTAAAAATTTTCTTATCTCAGTGCACAGGCATTCTGGTTTGATGACTCAGGACATTTATGGTGTGTACTTTCTGATACCTGCTGAGCATTATGAAGCAAGCTTTATGAGCTATGGCATTAAAACCTTTCATGCCCACGGTATAAAGCTAGAAAAAAAAGAAAGTGAAAAGATGATGTATCAAAATATGTTAATATAAAAGTACAGTAATCAGACTTTTTTTCTGTAAAGTATTTTCTTAAGATGTAGCTGGCTGTGGAAATTATAACTGGTTATGACAAAAAGAAACATACCGCTAGTGTGTTGTTATGTATTTCATCAGCAGTAAGTTTTAATCTTATTAAGTACATGGTTTTGAAGGATTTAATCCATGAGTATCTTCCTCCTGGGATGAATATTTGTCAGAATGACAGCCCAGTATATGATGTCAAGAAATATCTAGGCAAAAAGTTAAACCATGAGTCTGAAAATTTAAATAAATGAAAAATAAAATAACAAAACAAAAACTCCCATTCATTTGGATCTCAGATTTTGGTTGTGGGCTATTAATGTTCCATCAAGCTGGTGGGTATTACAGGCAATTATAAACACTGGTAACTTTAGACGTAGTAAACCCAATGATCCTTAAACCCACAGTAATCTCAGCTATAGCAAAGGACCAAATCATGCTGTTGATGTGTCCCTGCCTGCACCTAAATGTTGTTCACACTCTTAATTGAAAGCATCAACACATTCACCCAATCATGTAAGCAATTTGCTTAAGCATAAATATTACTTGTCTTCTGTGCATGCACTTACTGCATACTCAAGAGTATTTGGTAGTGAATTCTTGAATATGGAAACATACATGGAAATTTGTGTTGATATTTCCAGTATTTCTTACACTTAGTTCAACTACTTACTTTTCACCCAAATTTTAATATTTTTTTTTATTCCACAAAATGTTGGTTTTCTTTTTTAGTTTTCTAAATAACAATTTTCAATATATTGAGACAAAACAGTACTGTGAAGATTTATGAAAACACATCATGAGTTTTTAGACACAAGAAACCCAAGTGTTGAAGCATGGTTTTATTTTGTGCAGTTTACAGTGACAATACTTTTGACACTTAGAAAACTCTATGTACAAGCTTCCTTAGCTACAAAGTACAGAAAATGGTTCATCTCCTCTTTATATATGCAAGATTTCCCCCTGGCCCAAAACCTAACTGCATGAGACAAATCTCTCTTATGTCATTAGCATGTGCTGAAATCAAGTGCCTGTTGCTTACTCCCTTCCTATACTTCCTTATCCCAAGGATGGCATACAGAACTGCTGTGCTTCACTTCTGTAGCAATGAAATCCTGCCACTGAATTGCATTTTCAGGTAAAAGAAACTATAATGCAGGACACAGGACTTCATCATTTCAGTCTCCTTCAATACTTCAGCCTTGTAAGTCTCTCAGTCTGGTATTGGTATGTCAACTGGCAGTGTTAAGATGTCTTTAAAGTATTACGTGTGTTGAAGGATCATCTATTATTGTGAAAGTTCAATATTTACCTGCACAAAAGGCTGTTTAAATTTGAAGGGAAGAACAACAGTGCGATTAATGTTCTGAAAACTAGCTCCCTGAACCTCAATTGTCATTTGTATCTTTCATATAAACCATTTTTTCCTACACTTCCCCGCAGTCTTTTGTCTCTGCTGATAAAAATGGGGTGGGGTGTGGGTGTGGGGAAGTGTTTCTTGAGGAAAGATGGCTTATTTGGCTTAGATATTCTGGTTTAGGTTTAGAGAATAAGTTAAATGAACGTGTCTATGTTCATGTCATCACCAGTACAGTCCATAACAAAGTTTATTCAGAGACATACAACCAAGTTCCATGTATTTGATTTTTTCTGAAAGAAAATATACATTAGTGACTGATTTGAAATGGTCCTGCTGAAATAAAAGACCCTAAAGCCTCTTACCCCACAGAAAAATACAGACAAAATATAAACTGGCCTGTGAAGAGAATCAAGAGTAAAGCTGTTTCCACCATTGCATTTTATTTCATCCATATACACACACAGAGATGTATGTATACATTTATAATCATATACACAGAAAAATGTATGGGCATATGAAATTTAAAAATATTTTCACCAGAAAAATAGTAAAGGAAGTAAAAGAGAAACAGTTGAATCTATGACTAGAAAAAAGAAGTGCAAGAAAGAGAAATTCAAAGTATCTTAGGAACATAAACTCAGTTATGTTATTGACTCTTTGGCATATGTGAGCAGTAAAAATACTGACAATAAAGCAGAAGAATTAAAAAGTGTTAGATTTATGATTCTTATTTGGGGGAAATAACCATATAACAAAGTAATACAACATGTTTAATCAAATTAGTAGACTTTTTAGAGCAGTGGGTTCCGGGAGTTTTCATTCAAAAGTTTTTGGAAAGCTGACAGAGAACATTCTTAGACTATTGTTAATTGATTTTCAGTAAGTCTTAAAATACCAGAGAAGTTCCACAAGGCTTTTGAAGAAGGAGTCTTCTGCCAATATTTTAAAATGGCAAACAGGTGACTTAGGTACTTGTAGGCATATCAACTCTTCATTGATCCCAAATAACAATCCTGGAAATAATGAATCAGAAATCAGTGAATAAAGAATGGAAGGTTAGTAACACATTAACAATACTAGGGTTTGTTTATGGAAAACAGACTGGAAAGCAAAACTTTTGTTTTTCCAAGTTTAGGTGATAATAATAATTTATTTCACAGAAGACATATCACTCAAAGCAAGACCTGACGTAGAAATCAGAGTGATACAAAAATCAAGATATTACAAACTAAGTCCATTAAAAAATGTGTTACACCCCAAAACAAAAGGAAATTTTCAATCAATATTAAGGTCCTCTATACATAAGTGGAGTAGATCCCAGAACAATTAATGTGTTTTCTTGAGAACACAGAAAGCAAAGTTTATAAGAACATACAAAAATTACATAAGAAATATATGTTACAAGCACAACGCTAATGATACAAACTGCTTCTAATTCTGATTCCTTAGAAATTTAACAAATTAAAATCTATCTGTAAGTCCACATATGTAAAACTACATATGACACCTCTATTCAAACTTCACTTTTTCAACAATTTTTTTGTGGTCTGTTGCAAAATATTACAAATGTACAATTAATAATTACACCTGGAGCTATCGCTTTTGTCCTTTTTTTTTTTCTTTTTCCTTCTTCTTTTTTTTTGAGAAATACAGGGGACAGGTTAATGGCAATAAAAGTTCCAGATGGTTGAGGTTAATCAAATTATTTTTCTCTATTTACTAGTTCCCTCATGATTGCTTAGTTTATTACTAGATATTGAGTTATAAAAGGTCATCTACTGTTGCACTGCTAAATAGTTGTTATCCCATGATATTACCCATCTGTATATCACATAGTGATCTCAGACAATAGTGTATACGTATAGAAAGTACTAAAGCAATTCTTTCCTTCTTGTAGTATAAGGTTTTACTTTCATAATAGGGGTCATTTACATGTTATAGAATTAAGGTATTTATTTAACAAAGCTTCTGAGGTCTTTTTTGCTAATCCTTACCAAATCTGAGCTAAAACCTGTTGCTTTATGCATTTCCATCATCTTCCTTTATTTTCCTTTCGCAAGTGAAAAGTAATTCTTCAGACTTTTAAAACCTTTCTTTATACATAATACATAAAGATTCCCCCCCCCCCCATAATGACTAATCAACATTGAAAAATGAACATTTCATTTCGAATATTAAATTTTCACAACATTCTGTCAGTGAAGGTTTCTAAAGATCACAAAATGCATTGTTCATCACTACATGAGAAAGTTAGGTTTTCAATATAAATTACAAAAATCAAATATTATTTCAATGCTAAATGTCATGATCAGAGGCTTCAAGATATAATGCTGGTTTCTAATCAGACACCAAACTACTACAATTTTAATTCCAATGCAAACCAAAACACATGTGATTTAGGCGTCCATCAAATGACTGTATTTAAGTTAAGGTCATCTACTCTTACTGGTGCATTTTCCTTCAAAAGAACTAAAGAATTAATCTCTGTTTATAGAAGAGTTGACCTCATAAATTGCTGGGGCCTAATTAACACTTAATTGCATCAATGCAGAATGAGTACAAATCTCTCATATGACATAGTAATTTCAAAATCTCACTAATGCAACACAATCCTTTTTAATTTTCTTTTTCTCTCCTGATTATTTTCATGGGGTTTCTTTTTTCCTTTCACTTTCCCATTCCCATTAACTTTTCAGTGTCTCCAGTTCTGTGATTAGTATATCATCTGGTAAGCGTCTAATATGCTTTCCTTCTACTACCTTTGCATTATTTAAATAAATATAAAATTTGGGCCAAAATAGTCTCTGTTTTGGGAATGATGCAGTTTGTAACCCTTAACAATGTTAGCTAGCTAGTACATTGAAATATTTATACTGTTATTTAAACTTAAGGGTAACTGGAAAAAATCTCTGCAGACAATTGGTTACATCAGCTTTAAGCTTTTCTAGAGCAATACACGAGTAGGTAATTTTCTTCTTGAAATGTCAAAGGTGTCAGCAGATGACGTTCAGAAATTAGAAAACACCTATTGTCATAGAAGCAAGATACCACCATTTCTTTGGCTAGTAAGTATTTTCATTTCATAGGTATTTAAGGTGAGATCTTCAAAGCTTTGTAGGTACAATATATAGCTATCTCAAATCAGTTTCTTACCAAGGGCACAACCAATTCAGCCTAGTCTTGAAGCCAATCTAAACCAGATTTGGAAATAAGTGTCGAAGTCAGAAATTAGGAGCCAGTGGTTAGAAAAATAGAAAACAAACAAACTAGGGTACTCCAATTACCAGGTAAAATGACAACATATTCACCTTCCTCTTGGATGTAACTCATGGTGGCAGTAACCCACCAAGTAAAAGAGGATCATTTGCACTTGCTTCCAGTTAGGAAAAATAAATCACTGTGTCTTCTGAATGGTTGTCAGCTACTACACTCTTTTTAAGGATCTGAAGCTGACTAACTGATGTCTTACTCTGTTGGACAGCTGTATTAATCCTTAGACCCCATGTAAAGCACCACACTTATTCAAAAACCAGATAATTCCCAAGGCCCTTGCTATATGTTTCTTCAAAAACAAGGTGTTCTAAACTTTTTGAAATTTTTAACTAATTTGATGAGAAAAGGGTGGAGCTGTAGGTAGAAACTGTAGAGTTCTAGGACAAGGGATACAAGGGGTACAAGGGAGAGCTGGGTTGAGGTTCATGCACATGTTCTGTGAAAGTACAGATGCTGGTCAAGGTTATCCTGATAACACTTTGAAAGCACGAAAGATACTTCTCTGATTATTATTATTATTTTTAAATTCTCTAGGCGTAGTTACCCATCTCAGTGGGTTAAGCAGATGGGCTAATCAGCATGATGTAATAGGTTTAAAAAGAACCTTCCTGAAGTATGAGATAAAATGTGGTACTCTGTCAGAAACAATGCTGTCAAAAGGCTGTGGAGGTGTAAGGTTTCTGTCGGAAAAATTTAACTATTTTCCTAATGGAAAAAAATTGTGATAAAGCACATTTATCCAGGTAAATAGTCTATCTTAACCTTATATGATTAGATTTTAGTTTAAAACACCACATTTGTTGAATGAAGTGCGTTATTGGTATTACCTTACTGGAACATAGTGTGTTACAAAATAAAATTAATTTTATGCAGTTATTAAAAATGAAATTGAGAAATGCAAATTTGACTCCTTGTTTTGATCATAGTTTTATTATGAGTATAGTAAGTCTGTTGGTCACTGGTAAGATGTTTCTATGGATTATAATATTCTTAAAGAAAAGAACAGGAGTGGTAAACAGGGTGGGTTTGGAGAGTAAAGATTTAACATATCCACTTACTTAAAAATTTTTCTGTGAATGAAGACATCTTTCTCAGTTACAAACTGCAAAGTTCAAGCTTAACTGTGAAACAACCTCAGAAAGTGCCTTCTCATGAGCAGTTAGTAGCAGGAATTTCCCAACCTCCTGAAAAAATATTTTTAAAAAAAGATATACTTTTGTTCACAAAAAACATGTTACAACAAATACTTGCAGTACCTTACAACTTTGGAACATTAGCCCATCAGTAGTTCATACATTATGTTGACAATTTTCAAGAAATCGTGAACAGATTCATAAACTCAAAGAACTACAATTTTATTCCTGTATTTTACTTCAGTTTGTTACCCATGCTTAATTACTATGCTTAGGCATGCAATCCTAAAAACTTGCTCTTTTCAATAGATTGCTCTTGCTGACCATAAAATGCCTTTGTCATTCGGTCTTCCTAGATACTCCAAAAATATACTGGCCATTTTTCTATTGTGTCATAAAAATATATACACAGGCAGGCAATAATAATTCTGTCTTGTAAGTTAAAAGACTAAGAACATATTTGAAAAAGTGTTTTAAGCTGTTCTGAGATATTTTGGTCTGATACAGTGTCTTCTGGATATTTCCCCAAAACCACCATCCCTTTTCATGTATTATAATAACATTCCCAGTGCTTTGTCTGCGCTTTCCTTTGGCAGTGGAAATTCCGATTGATTATTCAGTTAGAGCTTCCTAATGAAAATGTGTTAGTCTAATAGACCAACAAAACAGTAATAATAAAAATGAAAGAATTGTTTGCCCTCATTGTTTTACATTTGGTTTTCAGCTGTTCCTTAAATTATTCCTTTCAGCAGATATACTCAGCACAATTTTGAACCTGAACGAACTGAATTTATCTACATCTTAACATTAAACATTATACCTGTAAAGACAGAGATAATCTTTTCATTAGCAATTTTTGTGTAGCCTGTGTTGTCTCATATTTTTATATTAACAGCTAAAATGCTGAATATCAACATGTTGGTGCAAACAAGTTGAATTGTTGGAATACATGGGAATTAGGCAGAATAACAATAGAACTTGTGTTTCTAAAAATATAAATTTAGATAACAAAGAATTACACTCTCTGTTTGATGTAAATTATTTTCTGTTTATTACATTCTGTGGTTCCAGAGATGTCTTGTAAAATTGCTTTGACTCACATAACTGGGGTTTGTTTTCAAGTTACGATTAGGTGCATGTTCTTCACACTGTTATTTGTTTAGTTTTTACATAAATTCATTATACTGTTTTAAAGAAAAAAGACAATATTGATCCTTCACTTAATCTCTCTGTGATGTGCTGATTCCTGCAGATTTCATGTAATATTGAAAAGTAACTTGTAGATCATACCATTACAGGGAAGCAATGTTATCTGTAGTAAAGGTGCTATGTTATCTCACTTCCTTCATATACGTACAGGACAACAGCTAATTCTGTTGGTGTTGATATCTTAAGAGAAACAATAGCTCTTTATGAATCTTGTATGTTATCAGTTGAATTCTGTTTTAGAAGGGGCTTCTGTGACAAGCCTCATGTCATCGCAATTAAGACAGTGTCTAATAACTGCAATAATGGGGAGTAAATCTCGTGATCATAGAACAGCCATTAAATGAGTAGATCTTCAAGTCAGTAATTTATAGTTAATAGATGGTATCTTCATCATCATCATCATTGTTACTACTACTACTACTACTACTACTACTACTACTACTAATGTGTTTTATAAACAGATTTTGATTAGCAAGCCAAAGGATGCCTTTTTCTATTTAATAAGTTAAGAACTAAAAATATTTTCCTGTTTGTCACTAAGCATGTACTATGCCAACTCACAAAATTATTTCTAGACAAGGGTAAAATTTAATGTGCTAATAACAGTAAGTTGTGATACAAGGATTTTCAAAAGTAGCTTCTGGTTGATGGATATAGAAGGCAGCTTAAAATATACAAAAAGTTAACTAGGAAAGACCTAGGGCAGTCATTATATCATGATTGCAGCTAACAATTTGTTTCATTGAAATCTTACTGTTCTGAAAGCTGAATGAACACATTCTACTCAGGATCCAAATCGACCAATATCAAGCTAATCGTATTTTAACTTTAAAACAAGCAAATAAAAAAACCCATAAACCAACCAAAGAAAAGAGAAAACCTGTCTAATTGATGTAATTAGTGAAGACATCTAAAATGGTTATTGCATTGGTGATCAAGTGATAATGTTTCTTCAGACATAATCATGGAAAAAAAGAATGGTCCAGAAGTTAGAAAGCCTTTGAGCATTTTCAGGTTGTATATGTTACATGTGTGACTTTTTTATAGCTCATATCAGTTAGTCATATACAGATACCAATAACTAAGGTCTCAAGACCTCATGTTACAAGATTTCAATACATTTTAAATTACTGCAATCACATATCTATAAAGTGTTGGCTTTTCAATGGATGCATATTGCTTTAAACATTTCTAGACAGTTTTAAGTATTAGATAATGTAAGTAGATTTAGACAACAGTGTCAACTAAAGTAAATAGTTATGTGCTAACCAGTGGAAGATCTGGGCTTCATTAAAGGGAAACTTTTCAGAACCTAATTAAGTCCTAACTCTCAAGGACTGTATGAATAAATATTGGATATAAAATGTGGACTATTGCATGTTTTAGATAGATTAATGTCATATGTGAAAAAGTTGGTGTAAATGTGTAGCAAACATCATAGAATGACATATCTCTTGTGAGAATTTTGATAGAACTGGATGAGAACCATGAGAGATTTTTATTAGGAATATTTTCCCAAAGACTTTCTGCTTCTCTTAATTCTGTTCATAATGCCTTCTTTGACAATATATCATCTTTAATACAAACCAGAATTAATTTTCATAAAATTGCCATTCATTAGGTTTCTAACATTCTTCCTAAAGCGTATCTTCATTTAATTTTCTATGCTGATAATACTTTACTTCTATTGCAAGTGCAATATGTAATACAAAAAGTACACTGATCTTTTAGGTCTGTCACTAATGCAATCTCAAATAAATGCTGGCATGAAATACTTGAAGCCTACAAAACAGACGTCTGTTTGACACTCTTAATGCCACCAGGCCAGCTTAATTTAATGTTATTGCAGATGGATATTAAAATGTAGTAATATCCCTATAAATGAGAACCATAATTGATTTATTTACAGCTGTATTTACATAAGGGCTGAGCTCAACAACCGTGAGATAATTTTTCAGAGGATCTAAAGAAGGGGAAAAGAAAAAGATATATCTGTATTTTTTAATTTTCTGTAAAAAATAAAATAATACAAAATAAATTAAAACAAAATAAATTAAATAAGGTATTTTCCCTTCTGGTGCGGAATCATACATCAGAGACATATCTAGATTGGTTATTCCCAGTTTAGAATAATAATTTTTTAAAATTTTTATGGTTTATTTCCTCTGCATTGATGTAATAAATTAACTTTTGTTTATGTTATTTAATGCTTCAACTTTTTGTAGGACAGAACTGTATTGAACTGGAAGAAAATTAAAAATTATAATTATTGAAAAGGTCCTAAGAGAGCAGAAGCTGCAAAATTTCTAGCCAATGCTAAAGATACAACATTTGAGAATTATTCACAGAGAATTTTATTATAAAGCTGAGATTTCATATACTTTTCAAGAAAGTAGTTCAGGTCAGTTTTGTGTCATGACCACTATGATCATTCTGGTTATTCTGGTGTGTTCAGACCTTCCAAATAACCTGTGAATGGCAAGGTTGCTAACTGCCTCACTTTTAGTTATGAACCTGTTTGTGAGTGGTAAGTTAAATAAGCATCAAGGAATAGACCGCTTAGTACTCAATATCATATCTTCTTGTCATTCAGCATACCTCTAGCCCTGTGGGAAAAAATAATCTGACACTTGCCAGTTGGTATTTTTTATTTGTATGGCCTACTGCCAACTGGCTGTCATTTCCTCAGTCACAGTGGAATGGGAAACAAGCTTCTTGCTGTACATACATACTCACTTATATTTGTACTTTGCCCCAGGAATAGACTAATTGTTGCTGTAAAACACTATTCACACTTTACCCAGAATTCATCTACAAACCCTGGGAGAAAGGGCTGTAAAACTGTGCCAGCTGGCCTTTTGGCTTTGACTAGCCAGTTAATAGGTGGTTGCCAATTAGCTGTTCACACTGGAATAGTTAAGAAAGAAAAAGTCTACTGACATGTAAATTAGATTCAACATCTATTGCTCATTCCAGTCACTCTTTGTTTCATGGATCTTAGGCACTGTAGTTGGAAAAGAATCAATATGTCTTGTCATCTGCCTCTCTGTCAATACAGGTTTAGTTTTAATTACATGTTTACAGGATGCTGTCCAGCTTAGTTATATCTCAAGTGATATCTCTCCTAATTTTTTTCCTTAGCTATTTAATCAAAAGATAAGCAATTCTTCTTTCTTTTTTTTTTTTTTTAAGCTTTGGTGTTTTATTTATTTTTTCTTTTAATATTTCTTCACAGTCAGCCTAAATGTTCCCTCTGCTTGTTTATTCTCTAGCCTCATAACACTCCTCCTTCATGGCTTTGGTTTTCCCTTTCCATCTGCTGCCCTTTGCCGTCAGACACAAGTTTCTGTATTCTGTTAAGTGATGAAGTTGCACTTTCTTCTTCCCCCTTTTGACAAAAAATTACACTTTCTCTCATCAATACAAGTGCACATACCATCATTCACAAAAGAGTAAACTCTGCTTTCTGAAAAGCAGTTCTTACATACAGATACCTGCACTTTATTGACTTTTGTTACTAGGCTGGACTCAGGAACTTAATATGTGACTGTGTTCTGTATTCTAATTTACCATATTTATTCTGTTTGTAACAGAAATTCTAACTTTCAGTAGATTAAATAATACATTTGACTTCTAGTTTGTGAAATGAAAAAAGCAGGTCATACCCTCACAGATTTCTCCAGAATCATCAGCCATTTGATGCCATGTATCAATGTGATTTTAAAAGGACTCTTTCTGAAAACTCTGAAATATTTAAATTGCCCTGACATTAGGATCCCATCTGGTTTTTGGTGTTTTATAATGTTCTAAAGGTCTGAAACTGCATTATACAGTTTCCTTTATGTTGAGTGCCCCTCTGAGCTGACTATCAGCTGCTCAATAAATAATAGAACAATTCTACTGCTATCACAACTACAAGGGCAAGTGTAAACTCTTGAGTGGTAGGAAACAACCACTTAGTATTTCTGACTCGGTTGACAAATATTCCCCAGAGACTTACCATCTTGCAAGCAGCAATTGCACAGGTTAATCAATACAAATTGGTTTTGATTTGTTTAGGTTTTTTTATGTTTTTAGAAGGAAGAAAAATAGACATTTTACACAGTGCCCAATTTTATTGTAATTATTTTAGGCAGACAGGAAGGCTGGTGTTTCTCAAAGGATTATATTATTTCAAATTGACTACTCTTGGATGACCAAGAGAACACTAAGAAGCTATCTGAAATATTGTGTACAATTCTGATCATGTTTGTTGAAGAAAGTTTCAAACAGGATATGAAAAGGGCTTTGGTGTAATCAAGGGAATTGGCAGTCTGTATTAAAACCTGCAGAGACTGTCTTGATAATCTAGTAAAATGGAGCTAGACAAGAGAACAGATCTTTATCAATGTGTCTGTGAAGGGAGGAAAAGATAAACATGAGGTAGTGAGCAATGGCAATGTACATTCTATACACTAGAATGTACATAAACAAGTTATGAGTAAATTTAAACTTGAAATTAAAAGGTAGATATGAACTCTTAAGAGAGTTCTTGAAAACAACAATGGGAACCCAGGATACTTGTGAACAGGAGTGTAAGAACTGTTTTGGGAATAGCTGGAATATGGAAGGAGGAATACTATACATACCAAGTGGTAAGGAGTAATTCCGTGCAAGACAAATCACAGAATTACAGATTGGCTGAGGTTGAGAAGCAACTTCTGGAGGCCATCAGGTCTAAATAGCCTGCTCAAGCAGGCTTTTCCAGAGAGTGCTGCCCTGGACTATGTCCAGATGGCTTTTGAAGATTACGAAGGACACAGATGACACAAGCTCTCTGGGCAGCCTGTTTGCATGCTCATTCATTCCCACAGTAAAAAAGTGTTCCCTTATATTCAGCAGAAACCTCCTGTGTTTCAGTTTGTGCCCTCTTGTCCTGTTATCGGAGACCAGTGGAAAGAACCAGTCTCCATCTTCTTTACACCCTCCCTTCAGATACTCATACACATTCATTAGATCCTTTCAAAACAAGAAATATAATACGTACTGACAGTCATTATCTAATCAGTCACTGTGTTTTACCAAAAATTCTTTCAGAACTCAAATTTCTGATATCCTAACTCTTTATAGTAGCTGCTTTGTTTTATATTTTGTGCTAGTGAAGCTGGTTATCCCTCTGATGCAGTCCTAGAGTGCTCTTGCATTCTTTCATAACAGCTGGAACAAAGCTATGTTGAAATACCAACCAGGTAACCTTGAAGATAAATAACTGTTCACCTTGAAGTTTTGTGTAAGCATATGAAGTCTCAGCACATGCAGATTCTTTGGGCATGGAATTGCCATGTTTCTGACTGAATAAATGGTAGCTGCTGTAAGACTTGGCACAATGATGTCTTGTGCTGTGCAGACTGCTATAACACTGTGAATCATTTGTGCCACATCTGTGTTACTATAGTTTCCAGAGATGGCAATTTGAAGTAGTTGATCACATTGACTTGTTTAAATCCAGTAATTTATGCCTTTACCTAAATGTAATAATCCAAGAAGATGCTATAAGGCCACCTGTTTCCTAAGATAATTTGGTTTTATATGATTTTTCTAAACTGATAACCACATTTATAGGTTTTGTTCTCTGGTTATATTTTCTTCAAGCATCTTTTTTTGCTGCTGTACTTAGCAAGCCTGCCATTCTCAGTTACACCGTGAGTGTAAATTTAAGATTATTTTCCTGTGGTCACACAGGAAAAACATAGGAAGACTAACTTTCTTTATCCTTGAAAGACTGTTAGAATAATAGTTTGTGTCATTCTGCATTTGTATTTATATGTTCCACTAAATAACAAATATGCTTATTGGCAGTGATGACACTATAAAACAGAATGAATCAAAGACTCATTGTTATAGCAAACATGTTTCTGGATGAAAGTAGTTAATTCCTTTTTAAAGGCAAGCAATATGAAAGACAGATAAAATATGAGTTATATTCAGAGCTTCATAAATGCAGTTTATGACTGACCTGAGAAAGCAGAAAATAGGGGTTGAGAATTATGCCATTGCAAATCTCAAATCCAAAAAAAGAAGACAAATAAATAAAAAAAAACCCTCTTTAGTTAATCTTAGTACTTTGTAATAATTACTAATAATTAAATGCTGACATCAGTATTTTCTTCAGAAAAAAATGGTAAAGAACATCAATAGACCTTTAATTATTTCTTGCTGTACAGTTTTATCACAAATATTGAAAACACTAAACAAGTGGTAACTATGACTTTTGGTAATGATTCAAAGCATAAATAACTGAAAAAGAAGCAAAACTGCGTTAGGCAGAATTTTGAATCAGAAAGGTTATATTCAGCTGGACTGATATATGTATGTAAATATAGACATATATTACATTATTTTACAAACATTTACATGTAGAAAAACACACCTATCATATTTCATACTTGTTTAAGGAGTTCCTATGCACATCACAGTTTTCAAAGAACAAGGTAGCACAGTACCTGTCTTATATCAAAGTTAAACCAACACTTGGGTATCTCTTTTAAAGTATTCTGTTAAGTTCTTAATATACACTGGTAAAATTTAACAGCATAAAAAATTGATTTAACATCACTTTCTTTTTGTAGATAGGTTACAGTAGTTGTTATTTTGCTCCAGGTCAACAATCTATACACGAAAGCTTACAAGGAAGTAAGATGATTCTTCATTTCTATCTGCATAGTGTGTTCAAACTCCTACTTCCTAGTCCTTATTTTGGAATGGAAAATCTCTTAACCTTCCTAATAATGTTGTTCTATCTGGGGGGGAAAAGAGAAGTATATTTGTATATAAACATATCTGTGTCTATGTACACATATGTATGCTTATATATTTTTAGATACACGTGTATATACACACAAATATAAATATATAAATGTACATGTTTGTATAACTTATTTATATATACATGCATATCTAAAATATATACAAATGTATAGATAAATATATTTATTTACATAAATATATCTATGAACCCATGTATCTCTATGTATATATGTAAGTGTGTATCTATCTGCTTCCTAGGATCCTAGGCCACAGAATGCAGGGCAAAGCAAATGAGAATGTATTCACTACTAAAGGAAATAGCCAGCTTCCAGGCTTTGGTGCCTGGAACAGTTTATCTGAGCTGAATGATTGTATTATGCAGCTTTCACCTTTTACTAAAATTTATATTGAAATTTCTTTCTGCTATATATAATGTTGATGTACATGGTTGTGTTTGGATGTGTTTATTCCAATTTTATGTATGTTTCAAAACTTCTCATCAGCATGTTTGTAGAACTGCCTTGGCAAATATTCATGTTCTAACACCTCTCATGAAGTCATTGCATTTATATTCTGCTTTTTCCCTCTTCACTGATGTGAGTAATTATTCTGTGGCCTACTGAATTGCAGTTCCAGTTTCAGTTGAATGGCACACTTAAAAGTTTGGAAAATACAATTACTCATTGGAAATAAGTACGATATCAGTATAGTTCTCTGCTCAACCAGTTCCATACAAAATAAGCTTGACAGTGAAATGTTCCAGGGTTTGCCACATAATGTTCTAGTTTTCTGTTCAAAACTGGGCAAAATATTCACCTGTTAGAACAGGGAAGTTTTCTGTCATCAGAATGACTTCCTATGTCTCAAACTTATTACATTACTAATTCTTACTATTTCCATCTTCATCATTATTACCAGAAAGAAGAGCATTAATTAAAAAGATATTAAACTCCTAGAAGCCTTTAGGAAGCACATCTTCTATTACATACAGAGTATCTCTATTTTTCAGATAAATTTACACTCTGTATTTTCTCATAAAAAATCCTCTCTTCATGCCAGATAATCCAGGTTGAAATCCAAATTTTTGGTAATTATTTCTCTGCAACTGAAAAAAACCAAATGCAGGCAGGTGCATTGCAAAGAAAACAGTGCTTCTCAGAGCTTCTGGATATAAAATGCCATATTCTTTGCCCTCAGTACACTCCTCTTTTGAGACCCAGTGCTTTTCCTGAGTGGCATTTGCTTTAAGCATTATCAGGATCACAGTTTCAGCTGTCCTTTGGGCAAACCAGTCACCAATATGGGTGACTTGTTTTCAATAGCTTGTGTTGTCTATCCAAAGGTCTTTCATGGGAGTAGAACTGTTCATGATGTAGCTCAGTGGAAAGAATTCAAAAGCATGTTTTCAAATTAATTTTCAGTGTTAAAGAAGCTAGAACAGGATGCCTGCATAGTTTTATTTTTATTTTTGTGCATTAGATAACCATAAAGATTTAAATTGTATTCCCACTGCCCCTATTAACATTTTGACTTTTAGTTGTAGAGCAAACTAATCTTAAATCTAATGCACATTAGACTTTCAAAGCTCCAAATCTTGGGCAATATAGGAAGGAAAACTAATGGTTATCATAAGATTCAAATAAAAAAGCAATTTTTATGTTTTCTGGCATTCATACATCCCTTTAGCCTTGAGGCACTAATTAAAAGAATTCAGACAGCTCTAAAGACATTGCAAAAAATTATTCCTGTTATGAAAGCCTATATAACTTTTATACATAAGAAAAGAATCAGACTCAAGAAATGAAAACATCCATTATGTAGTCAAAACTAATACATATGATTATGAAGATATTATGAACAGTGATGGCTAGTTAAATGCAAATGAATCAGTATATATGATAAATAGTTCAATAAAGCAAGCTGTTTGAATATTCATACCAGACCATAGGTGAAAAGTATTCTAGTAATGCAATCTATATTTAGACAAAGCACTATGACAGATTCTTTTGCCTTATGCCGAAGGTATGCAATCTTGCATGTGAATATGCTCTCAAGGAAAATTAATGCTGTGAAATTTTCTTTCCAATACCTCACTACAGTGTATCTTCCGTATGTATGCACTTTTGTATGGTAATTAATGATGTATTTTTGTTAACCTTAAATACTTATCCACTTATCCTACACTTTGTTAGGTTCATGCAGTTCTCGTTGGTGTGCTGGAGAAGTCCAAGTGCATGTTGATCCTTATTTTGCTTCCTGCATGTGACCTTTCTCTACTAGAGACTGTATTGTGCATTTTCCTTCTTTTGTGGAAGATGCTGGCTTTTTAGTAACTTTTCACTGTGCTGATTCTGCCACTCAATACTGAATGCACTTTAGTGGCAGTATTTGGTTAGATTGATTCTGGATTTGTACAGCTGAACTTCCCAGATAGTAAAATGCAGTGTGATATGTTGCAATGATGTTCCAAAACAATTGTCCAAAGTTGTAAAACAAATAGAAACCCCTCTCTTACAAATTAAATTGTGGTATCTCAGCCATGTGTGCAGCCTGCTGCCTTAGAAGCAGAATTCACTTCTCACATAATAACACAAAGTGTAAATTATTAACCTTTGTGTAATGTGAAAATATACAGATACAATAAAATAAAGTCATAATTTTGCTGGATTTACAGTGATACATGTTGCGTGAAGTATCTATTGCAACTGAGATTATTAAGATAGTTCTATGAAAATTTCTCTGGAGTTTAGGTGGTGATACAACCTTTTGGGGTGAGCAATTTTTTTTAGGTGATGTTTGAAAACTCATTTTGAAGTCTGAAATCTTAATTAATTATGTGTCTGAATTTTCTGTGTTAAAGCAAAAATATGGTAGGGCTTTGGGGAGGGCAGGCAGAGGATTTATAGTACTTCATGCTTTACTCAGATTTGGTAATCCACAGAAGTTGCTTTACCCATACTGTTTTTTTTTTTTTTTTATTTCTGGTGAATTAGTAAACAGACAGGTAAGTGCACCTTTGGCAAACCAAATTCACTTCACAAGTAGATTTTCACCAGTGACCTGGGTGACATTTACAAAAAGCTGTTCATGGAACCTTAAATACCTACTGCACAATTTAGTATTCCACACAAGTAATTTGTGGTCTACAGAAAACCATAGAAAGACTTCAATCTCTGAATTTAAACATTAAGTAGCCAGAAGGTATAGTTATACATATATTTTCGTCCACCTGCAGAAAGAGTATTTTCTTGTTCTAGATAAAATATATTCACAGGTATTTCTATTGCCCTGTTTACACTTAATATTGTGCTAAATTATGTTTGACTAGCCAATTCCAGCCTGTAGAGTAACATTTTGAAGATTATATAGACCTGCAGCCATTGATTGCTGAAAAAATATGGGGTATACAGCTGTCAAAACCTCATTTCACACTTCATCATACACTAAGCTTTTTGTTTAGTCTATTAATTTCCATACAACAGACAGTACTCATCAACTGAAGGTAGATTGTGAAGATTATTTTGTGCCCTGTCCACATTACTTTTAAGGATGCCAGTGTAGACACTTAAAAATTATTTAGCCAAAATATCCCATAAAGGAGATTAAACAGAAAATAAAAAAATAGTTCAACCTTAGTTCACAGTCAAAACAAAAAACAACAGTAAAAATATATACTAGGAACACTTTAGTTTAATAAATGTCTCCTGAAAGCCAATGCCACTATCATAAATAAACTTTGTTGGTTCTTGGCTCAAACTCTTGTTTTAGTAATGTTTAGTACTTCTGTTTTTAGTAATTAGTGAATGATCCCAGTAAAAGACTTCTGCATCACCTCTTACCACTTTTTGGTGCTGCACTCGGAAAACATAAAAACAAAAATAAAAAATAAAAAGTGTCACTCAAGTAATTTTCTTGAGTTATCTGTTCTCTCTTTCTGCATTTGTTTATTACTAATTTGTTGAATCAGTTGTCCAATCGTTTTTGGGGAAAAAAAGCCTAAAGCTTTTCTGTTACAGAAAACCTTGGTGAATATTGGATATATACAGAGAGAAGTAAGACAGAAATCGGTTGAGATATTCTTCTTTCACCATTTTTCTTCCATATTGATCTTTATAAAAAATGTAAAATACTAACAAAACATTTCACCTCAATGACTTCTACTTACTATAACAATCACATGTGGTGGGTTGACCCCAGCTGGCAGGTAAACATCCACCCAGTCTCTTACTCACGCTCCTGCAGTGGGATGGAGACAGAGAATTGGAAGGATAAAAGTAGGAAAAACTCATGGACCAAGATGAAGACAGCTTAATAAATGAAGGTAAGAGAAGGGAGGTGGGGGGAAGTGATGCAATCACTCACCACCTCCCACCAGCAGGCTGACGCCCGGCCAGTCTGCAGAATATGGTTAGTTCAGAGAAATTGCCTCTAGTTTTGCTGTTGAACATGGTGTACTATAGTAAGGAACACCTCTTTGGTCAAATCAGGTCATCTGTCCCAATCTTTTGACCATTCCCAGCCTACATGCTGAGGGGCAGTGTGAGAGAAGCCTTGTGCTATGCAAGTGCTACTCAGTGGCAGCTAAAATGTTGGTGTGTTACCACCACTGCTTTGGTCACAAATTCAAAACAGAACTCCGTATAGGCTGCTGTGAACTAAATTAACTCCATCCCAGCAAAACTCAGTATTCTCAGTACATCATCACGAGGACTGTGAAAGTGATGAATAAGGGTGAACATTTGAACAAGTGTGTGTGTGCACCTGTGAACATGTGTGATTACATTTGACTGTTCTCAGTCCTTGATCTGCATTTAGTAAATTTTAATATTTTTAGTTGAAGGGAGGCCTACAATCAGAATAGGATGGAAACAGCTGAAAGTAACATCTCATGAACAAACAGTATTTTATAAGAGGAAAAAATCACTTTTTTTTTTTTTTTTAGAGGACTGTTAACTACTAATAAACTCTCCACAAGAACAGATACTACTGTCTCTGGAGTAATGTGACAGGGTGAAAACTAAATTACTTTAGGAAGTCTGGATATGGGTGCTGGTAGACTGAAACTAGTTCCATCATAAGCGTATAAGCCCACGATGGGGTAAATAGAGGCTCATGCTCATACAAGATCCTAAGGCTCCAGTAGCAATGGTGGATAATGTAAAACCATATGAATTCCAAAATATGAAAATACGGTGTCGTGATGTAAAGAATTAAGCTTATGCTTCTTGACTGGAGGTAGTGCTATGCAAGGAACAGGCTTGAAAAGAAGACTAAGCAGAAGCCTTAGGCAGGGTGGATAATTTGCTGAGGATTTAGTGCAGAGCTCTGGCTGGAAGGCTAACAGTAGCAACAATGACATAAGCAGGGGAATGCTTAAAAAAAAAACAAAAAAAATTGAAGAAGAAATAGGAAAATACATTACAGTAAGAAACTCCATGTCTAATTTATTGAACAGAAAATTAAATCGTGATTTAATCACCAGGCTAAAGCACCAATATGGAAGACACAGGAGTCACAGTATATATACAGGATACTGTATATTACAAATACTTTACTTATTGGTAATTGTAGCTAGCCAAATTCAGAAAAATCATTTAGTTGTGCAGAGGGGTTGGGGGATTGTTGGATTTTTTTGAGTTGTGTTACCTTTTTCTTCTTTTAAAGAAGTAGTTCATCTCATAAAAACTAGATGATACTGTGAAAGAGACAATATCATGGAAACAGTAATCAATTTGTAGAAGTCTCTGGCCTTTTTTGTACAGAATGCTAAATATTGGATGACTTCTAATGGATTTTGTAATCAATTAGATTAATTAATGTGACTGTAAGAGTAGTCCAATGTCAAAATGGTTGGTTATGATGATGATAAAAAAAAATAACCTACTGAAATGGTGGTGTGGTAGGTAATGAATCAATTATGCCAATATTCTTCCAGAAAAAACAGTCAAAGCCCATGAACTCCTTTACTGGAGTGAAATGGTTAAAACAATAGCAGCCAGTGTGTGAAACACTAGCAAATACAAGACAGGTCAGGAGTTCAGCAGTCTGCATCAACAGGCTGAAAGCATTTTTGCTGAATACGAATGTAGAGAACTGTTTATTAACCTCATGGAATCGGTAGCATTTGAAAGCTTAAGCAGGCAGAATTAAACAGAGATAGACGAGAACAAGAGGCATTAGCAGCTGAGGGGATGGAAACAGAAGTTTCTTGGGGGGAGGGGCGGGAGGGGAGGAGGGGAAAGTAGGTGGCAAAAGACCTGCAACTGGGAACAGAAAAAATTCTTTCTGTTGTTTGTTTTATTCTGCTTTGAGGAAAAGAACAAACAACAGGACTGCCTGAAACATTAGTTTTTCATTCTCACAGAAATATCAAACATCCCAAATAATGGCTGCTTCAGACACATGGCAATTTTTTTAACTGTAATTTCTTAAGAATTATCTTCTCTTAGAGATTATATTTCTTTAAATGTATTTTGAATTATATTGTAATATGTGTTATTATAGTGCACCAGAGGTAACGGCTGTTTTAAATAATTCTTTGTGAAAGCAAAAATAAATACAGAAATGACATATACAGTGGCATAGCTAATGGTTTGTAGATTACTGTGTAGAGCAGTGTTTAACTAACAGAATTTGAAAAGGGGAAATAATTTTTAATCTGTTAAAATTTTTACATTCATTTGCAAATGAAGTATAGAATTATATATTATTGAATGCAAGAAAAAATATTACTGCTCAGTTAGCTACTGCGGTATTTTTGTTTTAAAATAATTAGCAGTTAAAGAGAGCCAAGGAATGTTTTAGGATGGATAGTTGGGTTTCATGAATAGTACAGAAGGCTATGCAAAGATTCTGGAAATATCTTCAGCTCATATACCTAATTTCATTTAGAGATAGAAATGTAACCAGATCCAAAAGAGCTCAATATTATGGAGAATCTTACATCTAACTTAAAAACCTTGGCAGTTGCTGCCCTACCTTTTAAAACATTTGAACCACCAAAAAGGATCTGAATACTTATTGACTTTGTAAAGGGGAATGCTAGAGTTCAATGCATGGATTACCTTATATATAAAAATTCTTGAGTGGAGATGGTTTAGTATTCCCAAAGGTTTTCTACAACTTTCTGAAGAGATCTGTTTCAGTTGTAACCCTTTCTTTTGGATATATCTTGTGCATTATCTATACCTAATTTGTGAGGAATAGGATATTCTTCCATACTTGGTGTTGTTCATTTTGCCTAACTTCCCAAAGATTGGCTGAAACTGAGAGTTTCATGCAGTTCTGTGCTGGTGAAATGTTTTGCTGAGATAAATTAATATACCATTGAATTATCATGGCAGGTTGATACATTTGGCTCTTTATAAGTATAAACAAATTCACAGACTGATTTCTGAGGTTTGCATTTATCTAGGTGGGAAAAAGATGTGCATTATGATCTTTGTGATCAATTTGAACAATTGCAACCATTTAGTATTTAATATATCTTGGTGCACGACCATTAGGCAAAAAAAAAATCCCAACCTGATATTTTAAGAAAATTGTCATACAACAGTACTGATAAATCTGCACTTTGTAGGATAAGGCAAACATACAAGCTGTAATTTATTTCCTCTACCACACATTTAGTTAATAATGGGAAAAGTTTTTGTGGGTTTTGGTCACCCTTATAAGGGTTTTCCTGTATGTTAAAAATTTCAGCAGCTTTTTCAAATACATTGGAAATAGCTGGGATTCATGAGAAAGCACAGTGCAGTTCCTGAATGTAATGTCATCTCTTTTTCTCACTGCACTAGCCCTCTTGGAGATGTATCAAACCAGGTTATGATTCTAGGAGGCTTTCCTTTAGGAAAGGATGTCTAATTTTTTTTTTTTTTTTTTTTTTTTTTTTGTGTGTGTGTGTGTGTGTGTGTTTGTTTGGGGTTTTTTTAATGTCTTGGCTGATTAGGATTATGACCATAATTTTTTTATAGCTTCCTGTTTAAATAGCGTAGTAAGATTTTTTTTTCCTTTTTCTTTCTCCAGCCCCCCCCCCACCCCCTCATAACAACAGGCATTCTGAGGTGGTTGCCAGGTAAGCATTTATAGCAGCAGCCTTAATAATGTATAGCTTAATGAGTCTGACAAATCACTGTGATTGCATTTAGATTAAATATATCCTACCTAACAGCTGTCTTTCTTCAATATAAACTTTAAAAATGCAAATTTCCAACCTGTAGTCAATTGTTACCTGGTTACTGAGTTTACATATTATACTGTACTTTGTGATTCTTTCTTAATATAAGTGTGATTGTTAGTTTTTGAGGCAAGAGTTCTGAGTTGGTGGGGTTTTTTGTTTGTTTGTTTGGGGGTTTGGGTTTGGTTGATTTTCTTGGGCGTTTTGGTTTTGGTTTTTTTTATGGCCTAAATTATTAGATTTACTTGTAAGTGTAAAATAAGATTTCTCTTTCAAATGAAATTTTATTTCAGAAAAGACTGAGTAAGGGGATGTGCATGTAAACAGACTTTTAGCAGATGGAAAAATAGATATAAACAAGAAGAGGAAAATAAAAAGTTATTTTATATTTTAATTAGAATAGTCAGATTTTTTCTGTGATGGGAAAAAGCTGATTCAAGGTTACTGCAGCATTCTATACAGCCTCCTGCCAAAATTGTCTGACCTCCTTTGTTTTCACTTATCAGCTGTCATATAGGTTGCCTACCTTTTGCCTAGGAGATGGGCAGAGATTTTTTCAAAATTCTATAATTCTATTTGGTTCATCAAAAATGATTTAAAAAATAAAATTTTAGTTTTCTGACTTTGTATTACAGTTCAGAATAAATAAAAGGTTTGAAAAAATCAGCTTGCTTCCTTTATGAAGATAAATTTTTCATTCCCGTTAAGATTTAATGTTAATTAAAAAATTGAGAAGGAATTTTACTAATGACAGGAGATAGTGTATTTAGCTCTTTGTGGATAACAGTTTTATGTCTAAAAATGCTTACATATGCAAAAGTTTTTTATTTCTTTTTGGGGGGGGGTTGTTGTTGGTTTGTTCTTGGTTGTTTTTTTTTTTTTTTTTAGCCAGTCTAGACCTGATAAGATTTACATACCCCTGATGAGTGTTGTCAGTGGATTTTTAATTTTGTTGTCTCTTTTTTTCCAAGTTGTTTCTAAAATAACGTGAAAGAAAAGATGGTACAACTATGATCTGCACCAAAGAACCCCACTGTTTCTTATTTATAGACAGAAAAGCTACTAATTTATCTTACAGTAAAAATTTGACGGAAGGCACTTCTGAGTATCTTACCTTAAGATCACCTAATATTGAAAGCAATGAGACTAAATTAAATGTTTAGATTATCTTCAGTGTAGAACATGGGTCTACCCCACTCGTAGAACCTGTGTGTGTGGCTATGCACAAGCACAGTGTGTGTGTGTGTGTGTGCATCTGTGTCTGTGTGTCTCTGTGTGTCTGTGATGGTGGTGACAGTTACAAAGTATCATAAGTGTAATTCATTTTCCTAATACTTAACAGCACTACCCCATTACCTGATGTCAATGCTACTAGCGCTGCAGCTACTAATTCATCAGGCTGGTTCGTTATATTATTATACACCTGATTGCAGGAGTATATAAAATATGTTAAATATTTGCACAAAACCCACAAAATATGTAGTTCTTTAATCTTTTAACTATGGGGTGAGCTGTGGAGGATGGATAGGGAAAGGTATGAAGTTTCATTTGCCTTACTGCAGGAAGAGGTGGGATGCTGAGGTACTCCTCTGCTCTTCAGCTCTACACATGCATGCAAGGAACCATTATATAAAATTCACGCAGATGTCAAAACATTCTCTTTCATTTTGTGGTTTAAGAGTTCCGCTGGTTTACTTCTATTTCATTTATAACTTCACTCTCTTGAAGAAATAGAATATTTTGCTAATGTTCAAAGTGGACTTCTTTCACCTGAAAGATAAAACTCCCAAATGACAGTTTTATTGTTTAACCACATTGTGAAACGACAACAGATTCCTTCTATAAGTAAAGAGAAAAGTCCATGGTTTTCTAGACAGCTATGTAAAAAAATGTGATTTTCCAGTCCTACAAGCCCCTAGCTTTTCCGTAATCAAACTTTAAGTAATAAAACCCATAAAACTTCATCAAAATATTCAGAAAGATTTATCTAGTTAAGTAAGCAACTTGACTTCAAGTTAACAATGCTAAGTTTGCCCATATCTAAACTTTTGTGTTTCAAAACAAAGTAAATATATGCTGTTTGCATATTAAAAAGCAGCTAGTTCCATTAATAATTCTTTTTTTTTTTTACTTCCACTGTGTATTTATACAGAATCTTTATTTTACTTTAAAATCTGAAATCATGTTTGCTTTGCAATATGTCATTTTCCATAAAGCACTCTGAGTCAAAAGATATATTTAGTTTCTGATGTCACAAAGATATCTCCCCCATGCTTTTGCTTGACTTGGTTTGTGGTTTTTAATTTTTATTTACATTTTAGTTTTAACCTGGAGAAGTCCAAATTTACTACTGAAATGCTTCTAGCGTGGTGCAGGCTGTAGGGCCAAACTTTCAGCAAACTGGCAGGGTGCAGCAGCGCCCATCCCTGTCATATTTCCAGATATCAGCCTATATTGTTAATTAGGGACAAAAGATATTTTGCTTCCACCCACCTCCAGGGAGTTAGTACTACTGTCACCTCTATTGTAGAGGGAGTGAAGAATGACTCGATTCGCTGATTCCTGTGGCTGGATTACAGTGAAATGACACCAAAGGTCCATAGACACAAGGTCTTTTCTGGGCTCACACCACAAAGTGATGATAATACTTTGCAATTACCAACAACTTACAAGGGTTAGCCTTGCATTTTTTGAGAGACGGAGAGAAAGGCATCAAATAAGAGAAGGAAAGGAGGCAGAGAACAGAAAGGAAAAAAGAGAGAAAGAGACACTTCACCAATCCTGCATCCAGCATTAGTTTGGCCAGCAGGGGCATCAGGTGTAAAGACGCCCCCAAACTTTTGGGAAGCTTCCCTTTATATATGGTCTTTCTCCACCCATGAACTGTCTTCTCTGCCTTTCGTGTAGTTTTAGCTTTCATGTGTAGTTTTAAACACTTGTCTTTTGAGGAAGGGGCTTCATGCATCGGGAGTACACCTCCTTCTACTGCTGCATAGCTACTGAAAGTCCGGTGGGCCTCCACCCCCCTGCATTTCAGTTTATCCTTACAAAGTTACCACACCCTCCACATGGCTCTGTGTCTGAGTGCATGCATGAGCGTGTGTGTATGATTAAAAAGCCTTTAGAGATACCTTCTTGGCTGTTCTACAGCTTTGAATTAGATCATTCAGTGCACTGTTTAGGAAGAGAAAGAAAGGTAATTCATGTGTTAAGTTCTTTCGTTAACATGTTTCAAAATTGTTCTATTTAGTGCAATATTAATTCCCAGAAGTCATTAATTTGGCCCAGAACTCCGTTTTATCACTGTATCTATTCCCTGAGCAAATCCAGAATTGTCCTAGGAATAGCACAGTGCCTCTGTGGTCAGCGTGCACTGATCAAGCTTGCAGCATAGCCATAACTCTGCATCTTCCCTATCTCTTTCTCTGTGTTTTGTTCCTGGAGGAAACGATATTTCACAATCCTTGGAGAAATTTTGTTCAAAGGGGCACGTTTCTACATATCCTTCAGAAGGGATACATCTGATCTTCAGTTTGTATTTACAAGTAATATCTTATTGCTGCTCTGGAGATAAGGGGCCTATAAATACTAACAGTCTTTTGCATTCTAGGTGCTATAGGTATGCTCCTTTGTTTGAACTGGACAGACCTAAGGTCAGTAGGATGGAAGGATTTGTCAGGGAAGCCAAGAAATGGGTATCTGATTTTTACAGTAACTTTGTAATCTTCACTGATGTATTGCTGTCTTGCTTAAATTGTTTCTAGTGGTGTCACAAACTAATAGGAATGTGTTTTAAGGACAATTCTTAGAACTCATGCAGGTAATACTGGAATGGCAAAGAGAAAAACACAGGGGGGTTTTTTGTTTGTTTTGTTTTGTTTTTTGTCTTTTTTAAAAAATGTGTTTATTTTTTAAAAAGAACTGGTAGTGGTCATACTATTAAAAAGTCTTTGGATGGAAGGAGTCAGTGTGTGTGTATTAGGACAGAGATAAAGAAAGACAGAATGAGAAAAAAGAGCAGAGTAAGAAACTTGAAAGATAGTTTGGCCATATTTACTGCTGTGGAATAGCATTGAAGGACAGTCTATTTGAAATAATTCTTGTTACACATTAGGACATTTGTCACAGCATTTTTTTGTTTTTAAAGAGGAGAATTTGTTAAAAATATTTTTACTATGATGTCTGCATAAGGATCATTTTGTAGAAGGGTGAGAAGTCTCTTTTGGAATAGTCTTAAAAGCATCTTTTTGTCAAAATATTGTAACACTTTATCTTCCTCTTTCAGAACATTGTTAATTCAATTAATTTTGGCTATAATGTGTATGTGAATGTCCATTTTTTAAAGGATAGTGTAATATTTTAATTTCTAAAATCATCCAGAAGATCAGATCTTCCTCGAAAGTTTCTTAAAAAGCTTAAAAATTCCTGGAGAAATAAAATTGACTTGCTCATATATGTTACTCATTGTAATTCTGATTGTGGATATTATATTCAATTCTGTCTCATATCCCCAGAAGTAGCTATTAAGGTCTTAGCTTATATTGCCAAACATGAGATGTTTAACAGGACATTCAGATAATGAACTTGAAAACTCAAACGTATAGAGAAGCAGAGAGCTGTAAGCTTAAAAATAGATTTAAATAGCTAAATGTGAGCTTATGATTTTATTTTGTAAGTCTACTTGAAAATTGGCCTCCCTATCAATGTAATATGAAAAAAATAACCCCCAGTGAAAATCCTCTCTTCATTCTCTCTCTCCCTTCCTCTCCCTCTTTCCTCCTTCCCCCTCAACTGACAGAAACTCCAGAATGTGGAGAAATGAGTAGAGACAGAGTAAACAGTGTGCTGTTGAGAAACTCTTTAATCATAATTCTTCAAAAATACATTTTTCATTGTTCAAAGCAGGAGTTAATGAGGACTTAATAGAGTCTTGAACTCCAGCTTAAATTGTTTCTGTATGGCTAATACACAAAATTTATTTCAGGTGAAATGCAACATAGCAGTTTTTACTGAAGTTTTATGGATTAAGATTGCAGATAATGAGATCTTTCTCTAACAATATATTTTATGAGTGTACACATTTTGTGCAAGCAGATCTATGTGCTGTAGAACATATGATTCATTGAAGAATGTTGTTACCCAAAGCAATTTTTTCTATAATGAAGTAGTAAAGCACAGGACATTTTTTTTTCATTATCATAACCGTCACATATACTTGCATCTCAAAATTTTTCTTTCTAGCTTCTATATGTACTTCCCAGCAAATAAACTTTACCTACAAAAAACATCTGAGACAAAAAGAATACTAAAGGTGGGAAAAAGTAATTACAAGATAATACAGTATTTCTTGACAAGGTGCGGTTGTCTATTATGCAATAAAATAACAGATTTTGCTGTGATGCTGCTATAAAGTTTGAGCTGTATCGGACAGAGTGCTGAAAACCTTATTTAAATTCCAAAACCAAACCTTTACATTCTACTGTTAAAATCCATCAGCTTCTACCGTGTGATCTTCAGTCATTTACTGATAAATTAGAAGTCACATATATGAAAAATTAATTGTCTTCTACAATAACATATATACATTTTTATAATTAGTCCAAAGAAACTACCCACATTTGGAAAAAACACCAGGTCATTCATCACATAATAAAAACACCCCATGTACATTAAAAAAAAGTCTTTCAGAATGAATGAATGCATTGAACCAGGCACTTCTTAAAAATCAAATAATACCTTATGCACAGATTGAGAGGCAGGTATTGGGAAGAGTGGGAGCATATTTTGAGGTTTTCCTTCATAAATCTATGTAATAGTGAGGTTATGAGAAAGATCAAGGTAAGCTTCTCTGCAGGACAGAACACTAACTATAGGCAATATCGATATAAGAGAAATACTGCATAAAACATCAGTCCAAAATATAAATACAATAAGTCATAAAATGGCTGCTAGTACAAATGCATTTGAAATTATGATTTGTCAAAAACTGAATAACTGCAGGAATTTCAACATCTGTAGGAAAGAAATAATTTACAAGTATAAACAAAAATGGTTGCCAGACAAAGCAGTGTTACCTACCCCAGCTGACAGATAAATGAGTCAGGAAATGGATCATTCCTTTCAATTTTAGGATAAACACATGATTAAATTTAATAAAAAGTTTGATTGCTACTGACTATGTTCTCTTCAAATATCCCAAAATACATCTGCAGCAAAAGGAAGCCAAGTCTGTAATGTCACCAACTAAAATATCCACACTCAACAAAGCAGGGTTAAAAGTTACTGAGAAGCTATAATTGAAACTTTAATTTGCTGACTTTTCCACTGACACTGGTTCAGTGTTGTTTGATTTTTCCATAGCAGAAAGACAAAACTTTCATTAAATGGCTCTGACTCACACAATACAACTAATACTAATTACATTTTTTCTATAAATTGACAAATCATATATTTTCAATAATAACTTGGAAGACTAAGACCTTCTGTTATCCCAAGTTGCCTTGAATTACAGTTTACTGTGTAAATGGTCCAGTTGGAGGGGGCAGAAGTTGTTATGCATTGAAGTACTATTTCTTATTAGCAAGAGACTTATGGGAAGTTTTTCTCTCTAAAGTAGCATACTAATATATGCATTGTGTTAATAACAAATATCACAGTCAGTGTTTTACTGGATTGTAAAAGAGGTTTCTTTCATGTCCTTGCCACAAAACAGTATGGAAGAAGGCAATGACAGTACTGTGTATAAGCTAGGAAAAGACAGATCTGTTTCTTCTGTCCCGAAGTGTTTAGTGTGTTAAGTTTAGAAGACTACAGTAAAGAACTCTGTACATGTTATTTAAGTCTATAATTTCAAATCCTATTTAAATAATTTTATCTAACTTAGCAAATTATGTTAAACAGATGAAAACTAAATTATTCTACTGTAAGGAAAATTATCTTGTTATCTATTATTAGCAATACAATAATGCAGATATTACTACCTACATAAAAAGAAAATAATCTTGATTCTTGATGGAAAAAGAAAAATCTGTATTAAGAGATTAAAGCACTTTCTGACTTTCTTGCCAAGGTAACGTAACAATTTTTTATTGATAGTATAGAACCTGGATTGTGACCTCTCTTCAATACTGAGCCAAAGGACTTGTAGAAATAAATTTTGCAACTCAGGCTGTGGAATGGTTAAACATCCACTATATGGAAAATGCTCCCATTCAAGGAATGCTTTTTCAAATTTAAGGGGAAAACCCTGAATTTTATAGTTGTCCTGCTCCATAACCCTTCTACATTCTACTTAGCCTTTTTCCTTCCTATCTTCCTTTTTCTAGGCACACTAAGCATTCACAGAAAGTATTTGTTCCCTTTTAGGACTTCTCTGGCAAGCTGTCAAGTTCCCCTGGAATATGTATTAGAAATATCTTAGCATAATAAATAAATAATAACAGAAATGTTATGAAACAAGTTATACATTGAAAAAAATTAAAAAATAAATCTGAAGATGAAGCATATAATGTAACAGTAGCAGTCAGCCAGCAATTTTAGGATTTAGTGTTATGAATGTAATCATATGTTAATCCATATGATTTATATGTAACTCCATATACATAGCTTTCGATGAGATGATCCATGTCTCATGTGATCACAGACTAAAACTCAAATTTTTACTCCTGAGCTAGTTTAAGAGTGTTAGCACACACTAGAAATTAAAATTGCATATTTCTGGAGTTTTCATTTTTTATGAGTAACATGTTTAATTAGTTACATAATATATGTTCACATTCTAAAGAGGCTAGTGATGTAGATTTTAATGCAAGACATAGCCTGGATTTGCTGCCTTAATTGTTTTAATATTTTATAGCTAATCTCACTCCCTCCAGAAATCAAAAAATACCTGAAAGACTGCCAAACATGTTTCCAGTGTTTCTGCCTTGTTGAGCTTTTATGCCAAAGCTGTAATTGCGAAAAAAAAGATTGCAGAACTTCTATGAAACAATTGCTTTTATTTACAAAAAGATTACAGCAAGTGTAATGACAATGGACTTAGAAACTTCTGAATTTTATTAAGATGTCGTGTGGATACATGCTTAAGTGTCCAGTCCTGCACTTGGGTCACAACAACCCCATGCAACATTACAGGCTTGGGGAAGAGTGTCTGGAAAGCTGCCTGGTGGGAAAGGGCCTGGGGGTGCTGGCTGACAGCTGGCTGAGTGTGAGCCAGCAGTGTGCCCAGGTGGCCAAGGCGTCCAGCAGCATACTGGCTCGTATCAGAAACACTGTGGCCAGCAGGGCTAGGGAAGTGATTGTCCCCCAATATTCAGCACTGGTGAGGCCGCACCTTGAATCCTGGGTTCAGTTTCAGCCCCTCACTGCAAGAAAGCTATTGAGGCGCTGGAGCGTGTCCAGAGAAGGGCAACAGAGCTGGTGCAGGGTGTGGAGCACGTGTCTTACGAGGAGCAGCTGAGGGAACTGTTTTTTAGCCTGGAGAAAAGGAGTCTGAGGGGAGACCATATTGCTTTCTACAACTACCTGAAAGGAGGGTGTAGACATATGGGTGTTGGTCTCTTCTCCTAGATAACAAGCAATAGGAAAAAAGGAAATGGCCTCAAGTTGGGCCAGCAGGAGTTTTAGGCTGTTTTTTTTAAAAAAAAAAAAAAAAAAAAAATCTTTACTGAAAGGGTTCTTAAACATTAGAACAAGCTGATTAGGGACATGATTTAGTGGTGGGCATGGCAGTGCTAAGTTTAATAGTTGAACTTGATGACCTTCAAGGTCTTTTCCAAACTAAATGATTTTACGGAATGTGTTTATTCAAAAAGAGGTTTCTTAGTTTTTCAGGAAATTAGATTTCATGCAGATTCTAGAGACTTCCAAATTCTATTTGTGGTGTACTGAAATGAGAACTGAGAAATAATAGTTCTTGTCATTGCAAGATTCCTTCTGAATGTAAATATTCACAGGACTGATCTTTCTAGAAAGAAAAATAATTGAATCTGCTGAGTCAGCTTTGTTTCAAATACTGAAGTAGGCTTTCTCATATTTATTCCTACTATTTAATTACTATCCTTTCAATATTCATGGAATCTCTGGTGTGTGACAGGATTTAATAGTCCTTTGCTTATGCCCTCTACCCCCACCTTCCAGGAGTGAAATAGAGTAATAACCAATTTTGAAAATATTACCAAACAGGAAAGTATACCACAACTCATCTAAGTAATTTCCAAATCTGGTCAAAGTTTGTTTGATAGTGTCCAAAAGAAGCTCACCTTCATTTTTACTAAACCACACATAACTTCTCATGTGTTTTTTTAAAATGTATTATCTTAAAAAGATTGTTTCTGTCTCGTTCAACAACATGTGGCTTTTGTCAAACTCTGTCTACAAACAGAGTAAGAGAAGAGGTTGACAAAGCTAATGGTGTCATAATAGTTTTTAAATTAAATGCAAAGATAATTAGTGCACCATGAAGCTTTACCATAAAATATTTTAAAATTTCTCATAAGGAAAGCATAGGTATGCAGAACTTTTATCCTAGAATAAATATAGTTTTGTCTGGGTTCTGTCTCTGATTGTGACTGATATCCTCAGTGAAAAATTTAAGAAGTATTAGTATTTATAGATATTGATGTTTAGCTTCTTTGGTGGTGGTGGGTGGTGGTGAATTTATTTCTATTTTAATTTGTAACTGTTTTGCACATAATTTGTGCTTGCATGAACTGATCAAGTACTGTTTTAGTAAGGTTTTGAATTATATTTGAATGCTAGTAGTCCTTAAGAATTGTTGAATACTACTTCTAGATACATTTAAGTGATATTCTAGTTCTGCATAGAATTTGTAATTTATTATACTGAGTATCTTTGATACTACAGACCACCTTCTCTTACTTTTGCCGTATTGAGTAGTATTACAATGAATAATCTATTTTTTTTTTTATTGGATCTGTGTTGTCTCCCAGACATATCCCTTTCTCAGAGTATTGTCTCTTTGTTTTATACTTTTCCTGAAATAATATGGCTAAACTGAAAAACGTTCAACAACATAAGGAGGTACTTAGTGACATACAAACTTAATGTCATCAGTGTTTATTTACTGAGCTCAAACAGTCCCTGAACTGAAGGTGCAGAATCTTAGCATTGACTTCTGTTCACTCAGAGAATTAGTGAGTAGAAGTTAATTATTACATCTGGCCTGCCAGTTCTTAAGCACTTTAATTCCTACCATCATTGGTGCTATGGTTATTGTGAAAGTCCTTGAATGTTCTCATCCAAGTGTGTCAGGGAAAATTTAAGTTAATTGTGTCTTCTGCTTTTTCTGTACAGCCATTTTTCTAGATTATATTTTAAACATTGTGGCCATATATTTTCCTTGCATTTCAAAATCATCGTGGAATACATAACAAGGTGCTTTTCTTCTGCTTTATCCTATTGCTTTTTCATCGTTTCCCCTTTTTTCTGTGATAAAGCTTAAACCCAGTTTTTATACAGTCAGTTAAGTAGGCAGTTAGCGTTAGGGTCAAATGTTTAAGAGCTTCTGTGTGTGTGCTTGTCATAAAGTATGTTTCCTCAGGAAGCTAGAATATTTATGCATATGTTCACTACCTATGCACAAGCGGGTTATTACTTGTGTAACACATGGCTCCTCACACTGCATGCTTTGTGTTTAATTCTGCACTGCTAGACACACAGGTGCCTCAAAGCTGTACAAAAATTGTGCTGGTGTTCCCATCTGAATATGTTTCCCAGAGATTTGGAGCCACCTGGAATGAAAATGTTACATTTACAAAATCTGGAGAGTCTATTTCTCTAAGCACTTGGCACTTTAGATTCCAGAAAAAAATTAATATGAGATGTAAAATTCTAATGATCTTGTGATCCTGTTGCATAAACGTTATGAGTACAATGAACACTGTATTAAGAAGCATGGAGTGTTTGTTTGAAATAAATATAAGAACCTTTTCATGCTGAAATACAATATTTTGCTTTTGTAAAACTTTTACCAATGAATTTTCAGAGCAAAAGAGTCACTTCCTCTGTTTAAAAATCAGCCTTAAAGGTGTCTTCTTAGCTAAAAACACTTAAACTCTCTTTTTTCTCCACAGAGAAAAATTACAAAGAGTAACTTTTGTATTTCCTATGTGATTGTTATTATTTGTTTGTATAAAACTGGGATGAGAGCTGAATTCTAGCAGTTTTTCTTTCTTTAGACTCTGTCTTGGTGGCCAGTTTAGACATCCCTTCTCAGAAAATTGGTGTCTACTTCTCTTATTGCAGAGCTTACAACATGCATAATGTATATGTGTAATAGCGTCATCATCCCATTTAACAAGCTTTAATGAGAAAGGCAGGCTTTATTGTATGAGCCTCAAAGCCATTCTAATATAATGCAGTATTACTTTCAACAGCCAAGACACTGTTGCTTATGCAGTATTACTTTCGACAGCCACGAAGTAACTTTTAAGTGCTAGGTGGCGCACAACTGTTCAGTCTGCTCAGCTTGTTCACACTTAAGACGTGGCTGTGATGCCAGGAGAAGAAAAATTTACATTTCGTTTTGCTTGGATTATAAACCTGAATAATACAAAAGTAAATCAAGTTTCACTGTGAAACACCTATACTTAATCCTTATTGGATATTCTCTGTTGTATATACAACAGAAGAGCAATTGTATTCTGGTCCTTTGTGCACAGTGTAAGGATCCTATTTTATGGAGCTCAGCACTTTTCCTTACTGTCTATGAACATATGTTTTCTTCCACAAAAAGATGTGGACATTTTCTCTTTCTCCGCTTGTGCAGAGCACTCTAAGCACAGTGACCTGAATCAGCTGGAATTTATCTGAAAAAGCAGAGAATGATACACTTTTTAGGTATCTAAAATCACACTTTTTAAATTTCTAAAATCTGTTTTTATAAAAAAAAATCATTCAAGAGTGATTTTGAGGGTGAAATTTTAGTCAGAAGTTTGAAATTTATGACAAAGTCAAGTTATTGGCATGCTTTGTGTCCAGTTCCATCACACTCAATATACCTTGCTTTCTGCCATGTTTACAGTTCTGCCTTGAATTATAAGTCTGTATTGTTCTGATTTAACTTTGAAATTTGTGCTTCTGCCTCAAGGAAAAACTAATCTACTCACATTTAATATTGTTTTTTAATGAACCAAAACTAGCCATTAAATTTATTTTCTGGTTTTATTTTTACAATATTAATTGGTAACTGTTGGTTATAAAAGTTGTGGAGAGATTATTTTGAAAGATCTTGAAAAGTGTAATAATGTTTAAGGTTTTATTGAAATTCAAAATTAAGTTTTGCCAATGGAATTTCCGCATAAATTATTCATAGAAAACCATAATGTATGAATAATTCAAACAGCATCTTTAATTAGATGCTAAAAAAAATTCTGCAGCAGCCTATCATTACTTTAATGACCTAGAAACCAATCCAGTTTGAAAAACAAAGAACTTCTGCTCAAAGTCAAATTAGCAGGCAATTATTAAACTGCTTATTGTAATTGAACTGCTATCAATACTGTTTATATCCACAAACATACAGTGCATTATGATGTATAATGCTTATGAAATGCCAATAAAATGGAGTCCAAACAATGAGATTTTTAATGAAAATACAGTGCCATTTATAAGCTGTTAATAGCAGTGGAAAAAATGGGCCATGAATAATGAGTTTTTGAGGTCTAACATTAAAGGATAACAAAGCACTGTATATTAGAACAGAATAGCCATTGCTTTTTTCTATTAATAAACATCTTTAAGTTCTTATAAGAGAAAAAAATTCCACTTTCTTTGTGTCTTGGTCCTCACCTTAGTTATTATAATTAGTTTAATATCACTATTAAATGTTTCATAAACAGGTAGGTACAGAAGAGTCCTTGAAAATTCTTCTTTAAAATCACCCTGCTCATGGAACAGTCTGTCAAGCTTGGTAGACACTTGCTGAATCTTTCCTACTCCCTTTAATATTAAGTATTGTATCTTTTTAAGAGGGTATCTCCAAGATGTAATAATTGTACTGCAAAGATCTACCTAACGTCTAGGCTGTTTCCCCTTAACTAAACTAAAACATATTATCTCTTGCTAGTATGGAAAGAAAAATATTTCCTTCCTCTGTGCTGGGGGTTTTGTTTATTTGTTTGGGGGTTGGGGTTTTTTTTGTTTGGTTGGTTTTTGTTTTGGAAGGGGTTTTTTTCTTACTTTTTGTTGTTGTTGCTTAATAAAGAGTGCTGTGTTTCAGTATCTTTTTATTTTAAACTGAAATTTTAAAGTTTTTATTTTCTTTACCTGATGTTATTTTTCTTCCTTTTATCAGTTTAAGTCCTGTAGTCATGTGCAAGAAAGGGTAGTTGTCTGCTGAGGCTGCAGTTACCTCATCAGCCTTGTCAAAATGCGAATATCTGAGATGCACCTGGGTTGTTTTCCCATTTTGGCTATTCTGAAGGAACTAATGTTCCTATCTAGTTTCATTTTCTACTTAGTGCATGCTCCAGATATTGTCTGGTTTACCTTTTTTTTTGGGTGGGGGTGGTGGTGGTTTTTTTTTGGTTTTGTTTTAAATAATAGCAGGTAACTCAACTGCACAAAGTAATACACAGATCTTTTCTTATGAATGGTCATACAGTTATGGTCTGTTTGTTGAGGGAACAATCAAATCATGCAATGAAAATGTTTACTTTTTAGTTCTGTATAAATAACTCAATATGAACAAAGTGTGGAAATTCCAGAAAAAACAGTTCTCCAGAGATGAAGTGCTCAAATTCCTTTCACTGGTTGAGAACTATTCTTCAGATAAATGTTATGGTTGTTATTTCAAGATATTGTTGAAAGGATGGATACCAGAAGAAAAACTTACAAAGTTTTATGGAATTTTTTACTGCACACCTCTGGGACCATTTTCAATTTACCACCTGTCACTGAACAGAAGCCTTACACTGTTAACATCAAGGCCTTGAATCTTCTTTCTGCCAGGACAGAGACATTTTAACCTGTGCAGTTTGTTTTATGAAGTGTTCCAGCGGTTCTTTAGAGCATAGTGCAATCGTAAGTAAAAAATTTCATAAAAAATGATGCAGAAGATTTCTCTAATATCTGTCCTCCTCCATAAAGAAGAAATAATTTGGATTACAGGTCACAGTCTGTGCTGTCCTCTAATCACTGGCTGTTGGTTTTTGGGGGTTTTTATTTTTTGGTTAGTGGTGGGGTTTTTTTTCTTTCTTTATGAGCCTTAGAAAACTATGTACTTTATTTCAAAAGTGAAATTAAATCTAATGATAGTACTACTAATTAAGTAATACTACACTTCATAAAATCAAGGGAAGAAGTCTGAAGAAAGCTTAAAAAAAAGGAATAAAATTGTGCTAGGGACATGGAAGGAGAGACATTATTACTTAATGGTTTAAGCTGTGGTAATGAGTTTCCTAAATAGGGTTTGGTAGGTACAAGCAGACATTTGGCAAAGTGAACTTCAGTTGCAAGGTGTAAAATATACACAGAGCTGCTGTTCAGTTCTCATTTTTAAGATTCCTGTGGCTGCCAGGCTACTGGGAAATAAGTGAAAAAAAGGCAGTGTAGGGTGCAAAGTTGAGAACCCTACTTTTAAAAAGTAGAAGGAAGAAAAGAGAAAGTAAAAATTGGTAATTGAGAAATTTACCAAACCTTTCTTGCTCTGTATGTTCTATCAAAAAGAAATAACCCCTACACACACAACTCTGCAGAAAATCAGTAACTTCTCACAGCCAACTTCTTTTCATAGATGGCTCAGGGAAAACACGAAAACTAACTTTTGTCTTGGTTCTCACTCAAGTGCTTTTTGGGAATCCTGACTTCTTAACTCTCATTGGCAAATAGCTATTTTCATTGGAATCTTTCAGTATGGATTATTACAATTGAGCATCTTTCCCTAACACAGATTTATTTTGTTTCTTCTCTGCTTCAACCACTTAATCAGAGCAAATTTGGTAATAATTTTACATATTAAATACATGTTCTTTCTTTTCCTGCTACCAGCCTTTCTTCAGAAGAAAATGAGAACCAAAAAAACCTTATAAATTATTAAAAGAAAAAATAAATACTTATGCTGGTATGAATTTTCAGAAAATGATCAGCATTTAATTTCTTAAATTGAAGCCCCAAAAGATATAACATGGAGTCTGCAGCTCTTTGTCTTTTGATCATATTTATTTTGTGCCTTGCTGAAGTCCAGTTTAACAGTGGTAGGTTTTCCAGGTCTTCTGAAAAGGTTTATTCCAAGACAAAATCCAGCTCTTTTGTATTTCTAGTATTCAGACTATTCTAGCCTCAGGTGAAAAATATTACAAGGCTCTTCATAAATATTAAGAAAAGTAGCACCCCAACTGTCTAACTAGCCATTTTATAGGAAAAGTCTTTTATTCAAAACAGCTGTTGAAATGTTTTCAGTAAAGGTATCTCTGTAAAGCACATGCACACACAGCACATACATGTATACATACATATAGTTCAATAAAATAAAGACAAAAAAATCTTATATTCATGATACTATATAAAAAAAAAAAGTGGTTTTCTACATATTCATTATATTGTATACAGTCCATCCTCAACTGCCTGAGAGAAATTTAGAAACTGATCCAAGAGGAGGGGTACAAACAGACTTGTCATACTGCTCAAGCTATTCAACATAAAGACTGGAGCTAATTCTTTTGATCTAAATTCTACCATGCCAGTCAGTATGTTAAAAAAATATAAATACCCTTAATAACATGCTTTAACTTATTGGTCAGTGTGGAACTGGTCAGGCAGCTGGACCAAATAATCACTGTAGGTCCCTTCCAGCTGAACTATAGAAGGTTTTACTGTTTTCCCATTTGTCGACTTGATCATCAAATATTAATATAAGTTGTAGCTCTAAATACAAGCAAAGTTAAAAAAGTAAGTATTTCCTCATAGGTTCAGAAGGCTTAGAAATTTTATTATATTTATGCAAAGACTGACATCCCAGGGAAAAGTATGGTGTATGTAGTAGTAAGGTGAAAAATGACATATTTTAAACCAGATATTTTATGATGTAAACCAGATGAATTTTTTGAGAATATACAAAAAATCCAGGTTGTGAAGACCATATGAACTGGAGAACTCCTTCTGGCTTAAATGTATCTTTTTTAGTTCCAGGACTATACGCAAATTGGAACTTCAAAAGAAAAGGAAAAAAAAAGGAAAAACATCATCAACTAAAATTATGTGCTGTTTACAATCCCCTTAACTGATTTCTAAATGGTTGATAATTTTCTAGATAGTGCTAACAGTTAAGTAAGATGTTGCATATCTGACAGTTTTAAAACGATCGTTATTTACATAGGTTGAAAAGTAACACTTTTTCTTACAAAGCTGGGTATAAGAATGACCTTGTCCATAAAATTTCTTGCGCCATTGTTTTAAGTTTTATTCATTGCTATGATTCTACTTTACTAATAGCAATATTTTATAATAATGACATGCTGTATTTAGTTGCATCAGCTGTAATTTTGGCTTTTACATATTATTTGCATCATGCCCATATGATCCTATTATGCATCTTCTGTATAGTGTTTGGCAAAAATAGATGCAAAGCAATCATAAAGTTGGGATAGTCATTCCATTTTATAAACCCACTGCTAGGACAGAACTAGGAAAAGATCTTGTAACATTTCAGTGGTATCTGCCTAAAACCACCTCATCACCACAGGAAAGTCTTGCTTTTGTGTAGTGTTCATTTCAGATTAGCTTTGATGTGCTGTGATTTTACTAAAGCCTTAATCTTATGACAGCTTTCACTCCATCCCTTCTCAAAATGGTTACTCTGGCTCATAATGACTGGCAATTTTACACAGACTTTGCAGATGAAAGTAAATATCTCTGCTTTGGAAGTAGCTGAAACAGTCTTTCAAATATTGCCCTGAACTTTTGATGTATACAGTATCATTATTTTCTGTTAGTGTAGTGTAAGAGTTAGTAAAGCTGAAAGAAGACCTAAGGAAAATGCAGAAAAACTGCACGAAGCATCTAAAAGGTCAAGGGAAGGAGAAGGTGTGTGGCTAGAAAATCACTGGTAGAGGAGATTGCACATAATAAACCTAGAGCAATAGGATAACTAAAAAAAGATAGTGGATGCTGAGGGAGAAAATTAAGCCTTCATGAACAAGTGTAAAAAGGAGTTGGTTAAATGAACCCAGGTATATCCTTAAGACTTTATTTTTACTGAGATACTGGCAAATGGCTAGCTGTGAGTTTAGGAAGTTTGGTCCTTAAATAGAAAATTAGGTAGGGGTTCACATTATGCTCCTCTCTGGGGACATAATTGAAAATGAGAACCTGTCTATGGATGTAGACTTAACACACTTTATCAGCTCAAATGCTGCTTCTGGCTTGCGTCCCGTTTGTTCTTTGGAATTCAGATCAGTCTGTTTGGACTGGCTGAAGTCACAGAATAATTTACTACTCACACAGTAACATGACCACTTTTAAATAAATTAAGCATTCTTCACTGTGGATCACATTACCCTAGCTAGCTAGACTTGTTGAACAGTATAATTGCTCTCCTGACATTTAAGGTGGTAAGGTTATCCCTTCTCAACTTTTTCTGTGCATTCTGTTTCTTGATTTTTTCCTTCTGTGCAGATATCTGTTTCTTTCCTACACAGTCTTCTAGGGCTCCCACTAGTGCTGATGGCACATAACTTGAATTAGCTGTGCAGGGAACCCACAGTGGGCACTGAGTATGGAAATACAGGAATAAACCAACCTACAGGATAGCTGCTACCTTGGAGGGTGTAGATGAAATAGGACGGAGAAGTTTGTAGAAACTTGATGGAACGACTGTTTCTGAGTCACTGAGGAATTAAGATATATCACTGATAGGATCAGCAGTAAATTACTGCTAAGATGAAGCAGAAGAAATGTGCCACTGAGTGAACTCATAGAAGTTCAAGGTTAAAAAAAAACACCGACTGATCTTATCTGGTAACTTAGCAAATGTGAAATGGGATGGATGTTTGCATGAAGTACCATTTAAGGGATTGTGTTACAGAGAAACCAGGAATGCTTCCAATAAGGAATAAAATCTGCAGGTTCATGGTAATAGAGTCAGTGCACAGGCAACAGTAACTGAAAGGAACGGTGAGGGAAAAGAAAGTGTACCAAGGCTTAAACCCTTGCCTTCAGGCTGTCAAATGAACTATATAACCTAATGGTACTCTGAGACTTTAAAAATTGCAGAAAACAAAACTGAAAGATGTGATTTTGTTTAAATAGTGAGTAAATACTGGAAAGGTTAGATGACTGGGGGAACTACTGACTTCTGAATTTTGAGCTTGTCAAATTTATTTATTTTCATTATTTCAATCTACATGGAAGTTTTTTCTGGAGAATTGGTGCTGGTGTCTTAGTTCTTTCTTTGTCTCCATGGTGTTTTGTAATGCATAATAAAATCATGATAAAAAAACCCAAAAAACTTTTCTGAGGTCATCTTAAAAAATCACATACAAGTTATAAAAATGCATAAACCTTTGTAATTATTTGGCAGGCAGCAGTGTTTGATTTCCACCACTTCAACACAACAAAAAAAAATGTGCCGAAAATTTGCTCCACAATAAGCCACTCTGCTAGAAAGCTACAGGAGTATTCATTCTTTTTGTGTTCTCTTCCCAGCAGGGGTGGAATGCAACTAAAGTACAAGATATTCATGAAATTATTTTCTTATGGCAGTTAGTGTGTCTTTCAGCCTCTATAATTTCTATCACTCCTTCAATATAGGCAATGAGTAGAATGTGTAAAGGCATTTGAAATATCTTTATTTACTGTATGTGCTAATTGCAGTCACTTTATATCATACAGTATATCTTCTGTCATAAATTTAACATTGCTTCCTGGCAGAGAAGTAACTGGGAGGTTATGTTACCATTCTTTTATTCTGATTTTCCCTGCTGCTGCTTCTTCTGTAATCAGAAAGGGTTCAAGCTTATAGAGGAAGAGCAAAATGTGGCACCCATGTGGGTTTTATACTCTCTTGATGAATAAAAGTCATTGGCAGAATGCAGAAGTGTGAAAATTATTTCTGCAGGAAAAAAATAATTGGCTTAATTTTCCCTTTGTTTCTGTTTTGCTCAAAGAAACCGTTTATTAATAAGGTCCCATTTATTACACAATAGGCATCTCACAGTGGACAAATTTCAGGCTGTGATTTACTCTCACTGTTCATTGGAATTTGAATGTTTCATTCTGTCTTCAAATGCACCATGAGACTTTTAACTCTTCCCGCCCCCCCCCCCCCCCCAACTCCTCCCCACCCACACCCACCACCACCCCTGATATTGCCCTGTTTCTCTTTATGGAAGCAAATACGCAGAAATCCTTAAATTTCAGACTGTGGCCTTGTGACAGTGAGGACTGGCACTGTTTGAATGTTTTCAGCCATTTTATGGAAACCACAAATATTCTTTGATGTTTAGGTCTCTAGTTGTGACCAAAATTTCAGACTCTGTGGCCTTGTGACAGTGAGGACCGGCACTGTTTGAATGTTTTCAGCCATTTTATGGAAACCACAAATATTCTTTGATGCTTAGCTCTCTATTCGCTCTCTAGTTCATTGTGATCAAAAGGGTAACTGCCCTGATGATGAATAACAAGTCATGACTGCCTGATAAAATCACAGACATAGGGACCCTGAATGTTAATTTCAGAAAGAAGACTACACGTGCAAAAGACCATTTTCTTTCTTAAGTACATTCGTAAATTTTCAAAATTATTTATTTTTTACAGGATTTCCAGTTTGAATCAATAATTTTTTTTTTTTTCCTGTAATTTACTTTGGAGTTGAAATCAGCTAAGAAAATATTGCACAAAAGCTAACCCTTCTTTTGGCTAGCCCTAGGGATGACCACTGCCATCTTCATCATTTGAGAATTCTGCAACAGGAGTGCACAGGACGTCATGGCATGTTAGGAAAGTTGTTCCCAAAAAAGGTCCAAAGAACTTGTGGGGTTTTTTTAGGGCCTGTGTACCTTGAAGACACATTTTGTACAACTGTAGTAAAGCTGCCTTGGGAGAATCCCTCTATTTTATCTTGGTTTTACTTTCACTAGTGACCATTCATAATAGAATGTCACAATTATTTTGCCTTGCAAATGGTTTTACATCTTCTTTCCTTCTACCTTCCCACTACAAAAAAGGTTATTAATTTTATATAATGTTTATTTATTAGTGCAAAATAATGATTTTTGGACAGTTGAATCTAAAATGGGATTTTACTGTATCTCAGTAAATAGAAGAGGATTTTCTTCAAAAATGATCTCTCAGAGGCATTTCTTTTGATTAACTTATTCTTCATATAGATAATCTAGACATGAATACCTTACTGTTTCTCTGAGGACATTGCTAACACCTGTTACTGTTTTAAAGCAGCAATAAGTATCAACACATCTAATGTGTGTCTACTGTTATCAATAGTATTGCACTGATATTTCTCTTCTAAATAGTTCCAATAACTCAAATGCTTTATTATTCTGACTACAAATGAAGAAATAAACCCATGGAACACAAATAAGAAGAAAGTGCTTATCTCCCTTCAGAGGAAAAATAGTGCTAGATAAAAGGAGCTATGTAAAATGACCTATGTATTGAGAATGGAAAGAAATAAAAAACAAGCAAGCTGATGCTTAAATAAAAATAGGGAAATCATTCGGTAATCATGGCATGTAATATCTGAGATGAACAGCTCCACAAGGCATAACTCAGAGCACAGATGCAATAGCAAGCCTCAAGGATAAAATTTAAATATATTCAGGGTGAACCATGAGGAAGATATGATTTTGTCTTTGCCTATAAGGAATTTTAAAGGGGAAGTTTTCTGTTTTTCCTTGGGATTTTTATGTTGTTTCCTCAAACCATAAACTCTCTGAGAAGCAAGAAGCAGAAAGATGGTTCAAGCAGTGTTTACCCCGTCCCAAAACGTCAGATTCTTGGCCCAGCTTGGTATTCTTCCATCTATACAGCAGAACTTAACAGTTTATTTAAAAGTGACTGTTCCTAATCTTTTTGTCATCTCCAAGTTTGATCTAATTAAAAATTGATATAATGTCACCTTTATCAGTCTTTAGGTACCCAGAGTTAATGACTCTGAAACAGACACAAACTTCTGTCCATAAATTAATTTGAATTTCTAATGCTGAAATGTAATGGTAGTAGTTAATTGTCAGTGTAAACCATATAAATGATAATTATTCTGAAATGCTTCAGCCTAAACAACTAGGAATGGGTAGTTCTTGCTAAACTGATATACAAAATACGTTTTCAATAGAAATAAAAATATCTTGCTGGTCAGATCTGAACAGTAATGTTGCAGCTTTATAAAAGAAAGGAAGGGAGAACAGAACTTACTCTATCTGAATGGGAAATTTGAACTATGTGATTCTTTGATCTAAATTTTTAAGTTCCTCACCTGAAAGCCTCTTCTGCCCCCATAAGCTTCCTAAGAAGACAGTAAACATATATTATTATTAATGATGATCACCTATGATCATCTTGATGAAACATATAATATTGTGAGTGATGATCACCTTGTATTATTACCACTGAAAAACTCCTGGAAAACTTAAAATACAAATTTTAAGTTACAGTTTGCAGTTATGTACTGTCTCCTAAAGCACAAAGGCAAACAATAATCAGTGAGATAAAATCAGGTACTAAATATGTGCTTATGAGTACATATTAACCCAATGAACAAAGAAGCAGAGAGAAAAAAGAATAGGTGATCATGAAATTTATATTTTATATGTTAAGGGCTATACACTAGGTCACCAAATTAAAAAAAAAAAAAAAAAAAGTCCTTGTATTTTCTAAATTTTCGGTCTTAATTACCAGTCTTTGCAATATAATTAAAATCATGGTCCATGGTAGTAATATTTCATGTGATTTATACATTTTGGGTTTATATTTTAATATACCTTACTGTTGGAAGTTTGTGATAATTATGTTAGGTTTGAAAGAGTTGTAACAGGCAACAATTTTTCCTCAGGTTCAAAAGGATTAAGAATTCTCTGTCCTGAAATTTGTTTTGGATGGTTCAACTCGTTTACAAAATTCATGCACGGCATAGTAAAAGAAAAAATTGTATGTTTGCATAGTTTCCATCTGATTGGGTGCTCCAGGTGTTGTATCTAATAAGACTATAAATTAAAATAACAAATCAAAACATATTGACTGTAAGTATTACATCTTACAACTTCTCTGTCACATCCCTTGAACTGTTCTAAAGCAGTTTGGTTTAGCATTAACTTTTCATAATATCCCACAATAAAGCTGACTGACTGATAAAGAAGAAAAAAAATTAGGTCACATCAAACCAGCATTGGAGTATTAAGTAATAATACAAGTTATATCAGTTTGGGACATTAATTTAATTCTTATTAATTCTAATGAGAAATAATTCCAATTATTCAGAATTCTTCCCTCTCAGAAATTTTGAGGTTTGTATTTTCAAACATGTTGTTATTTGCCTGACTAAATTAACTGTTGACATGCTGCAGATATCATACTCTTGCATTCCTTGTTATTATAAGTGATTATTCACAGGTAAAAATGTGGAAAACATCTGTATATAAAACATACATAGAGCCATATTTTTTTCCTATCCTAAAAAACCCCTTAAGTCAGAAAAATTCTGCCCTAAATGAAGCTCCCATCTTTGGGAATCCTCACCTTTTCAAACACTGATCTAGACATACACCATGCTCCTCTAGTGTATAACTTCCTGTCACAGCAAAGACAGTGATACAGTGAAATCGTATTTTATATTTTTAAGTAGTCTTTTGTCTAATACAGGTTCATCATACCAGCTAAGTGTCTCACAAAACTTTATCAGTGGTGTCTTCTGTGAGAAGATACGGGAAACTTCCTTCATGTCCAACAGAGACAATGCAGCTGGCTCCAAGATGGACCTGTCACTGGCCAAAGCTGAGCCCATCACTGATATTGGCAATGCCCCTGTAATAACACATTTTAAAAGTGGTAGAAACACATGCTGCACAACAGCAGCTGAAAGAGGAGGGGAAATATGTGAGAGAAGCAACTGTGCGACACCAAGGTCTGTGAAGAAGGAGGGACAGGAGGTGCTTCAGGTGCTGAAGGAGAGATTCCCCTGCAGCCTGTGGTGAAGACTGTGGTGACACAGGTTGTCTCCCTGCAGCCTGTGGAGGTCCATGGCGGAGCAGATATGCACACTGTTGAGGACCTTGCACCAAAGCAGGTGGATAGGTCCTGAAGGAAGCAGTGACCCCGTGGAGAGCCCATGCTGGAGCAGGTTGTCTGGCAGGACTTGTGACCCCGTGGGGGACCTATGCTGGAGCAGTCCATTCATGAATGTCCGTACCCTATGGAAAGCTGGAGCAGCTTGTCACGAACTGCAGCCTATGGGAAGGACCCACTTTTTTTTTAATTTTTTGAAGGACCATCTCCCATGGGTGGGTCCTTACACTGGAGCAGGGGAAGAGCCTGAGGAGGAAGGAATGACAGAGACAAAGTCTATGGCGTGACTGCAACCCCCATTTACCATCCCCCTACACTGCTTGAGTGGAGGAGGTAGAAAAGTCAAGAGCCAAGTAGAACCTGGGAAGAAGGGAGGAAGCAGGTTTTAGTTTTTTTCTTTGCCCTACTCTTTATTAATTTGCAGTTACTTAATTTAATTTCTCTGTTTCAAGTCAGTTTTGTCTGTGATGGTAATCGGTGAATGATCACCTTGTTCTTTTCTCGACCCATGAGCCTTTCATTATGCTTTCTCCCCACCCTCCAGATGATGAGGGGAAGTGACAGAGCAGTTTGGTGGGTATCTGGCATGCAGCCAATGTCAACCCAAAGGGAAGGTCATTCAGGCTGCAAATTCAAATGCTCAAGGGATAGATAATGTAAACTTTTTAGATTGTCCTGTAGTTATATTGCCTCTCATCCTGTGATGATGTTTGAAGATCAAAATGTACATCAAAGTCCTTTACAGCTATCAGAGACACTACCTCAGCTTCAGTAACAGATGTGTGATTCTGGAAACAAATAATGTCATAGACCAGAAAGAAATTCATAATGGTGCAGTGTACATTGCACTAACATTTAGAAACAGAGGCCTTGATGTAGTATACGTAGATTATAAAATTATTTCTGGGAATCTTGAATTGCTTGCTAATAATAAGTTTTCCTCTGAAAACTACCACAGGAACAGGGCTACAAGTCATTTTAAGGCCTGACAGGACAAGGGTTATTATTTTAATCTTAGATGCCTTTCTTCTGTCATGGAGGAATTTGTCTGCCTGTTGTTTACTATCTGTATAAGGTTCAACAAAGCAAATAAACTCTACTCACAGTAAATGAAGCAAATGTGGATTTTCAAATAAATAGTGGTTTTCTTAATCATAAAATACCATTAACTGTCGTTGCACTGACCCAGAAGGGAAAGAAATTGAAAATTTATGGTCATAAAGTCAATGGGAATTGTAAGGATGTGTCATAGTTTTAACTCCAGCCAGCAACTAAATACCACACAGTTGCTCTCACTCCCCACCTCCCTCAGTAGGATGGAAAGGAGAATGAGAAATAAAAGGTAAAACGTGTGGGTTGATATAAGAACAATTTAACAATTCGAATAAAGTAAAATATAATGCTAATGCTAATACTAATGTTAATGCTAATGCTAACGCTGATGCTAACACTAATACATACTAATACTAACAGTAATACTAATAAATACTAATACTAATACTAATACTAGTAATGGAAAGAGAGAGATGAAAAAGTGGGAAAAAAAAAATTCGGGGGGGGGGGGGGGGGGGGGGGGGGGGGGGGGGGGGGGAGGGCGGAGAGGGGGTAGGGGGAATAGTCCAAAACCCAAGAAAACCCCAAAACAATTGCTTCAGAATACAATTGCTTACCATCCATTGACTGATGCCCAGACAGTCCCCCAGCAGTGCACCTTCTAACTCCCCACAGTTTATATATTGAGCATGACATCATATGATACAGAATATCCCTTTGACTGGTTTGGGTGACCTGCCCTGACTGTGTTCCCTGCCAATGTCCCATGCTCCTCCAGCCCTCTCGCTGGGGCCTGATAAACTGAAAATTCTTTGACTTAGTATAAACACTATTTAGCAACAACTAAAAATATTAGTGTGTTACCAACATTATTCTCATACTAAATCCAAGACACAGTACTGTACCAATTACTAGGAAGAAATTCACACTTTGTCCCAGTCAAAACCAGGACACAGTGTGAATCTAGAGCTACACTTTATTCTCCTGATAGCAAAGCTTATACTTAATGTTACATAAAACTGCTGCTTCAATATTTAGAAATCTTTCTATGTTGACTAAAAATATATATGTAGGATTTTTATTACTCTTTTCAATCAGAAATTATGTTTAAACCTGTCAATTTCCACTG